>NW_026652277.1:95410876-95543068 GCF_009828535.3 Hylobates moloch | reverse complement strand
AAAAAAAAAAAAAAAAAAAAAAAAGCAGCGATAGGATTACATTCAGATGTTTTCAATTACTGTGTTACCTTGGGAAACCTACTAAGCTCTCTGAGACTCAATTTCTCAATTTGGAATAGTCAATAAGTTTAATCTACAGGATTGTTATTAGAATTAGATATAATAGACGGAAGAGCAAGATGGTGAAACAGAAAACTCCACCAATCATCCACAAGGACACCAAGTTAACAACTATCTATGCAGAAAAAACACCTTCATAGGAACCAAAAATCAGGTGAGCATGGTACCTGGTTTTAACTTCATGAAAGAGACACTGAAGAAGCAGAAAATACAGTCTTGAATCACCAATGCTGCCCTTTCCCCACCCCTGCCAGTGTGGCATGGTGTGGAGAACATCTCTGGGTACTGGGGGGCGGGAAAGAATACAGCAATTGTGAGGCATCAAACTCCATCCTGTCCTGTGAGAGCAGAAAGGAAAACCAGACCAAACTCAGCTGATGCCTGCCCATGGAGGGAGCATTTTAACCAGTGGGATCACCTGGGAACTTGAGTTCCCACAATCCTCATCACTGCAGGCTACAGCACTCTGTGTTTCCAAGTAAACTTGAAAGGCAGTCTAGGCCATAAGGACTGAAATTTGTTAGCTGAGTCCCAGTGTTGAATTAGGCCCAGAGACAGTAGACTGTGGGTAGGGAGGAGACACAACATACTGAGAAATCAGCTGGGGCAGCCAAGGGAGAGCTGCACTGTGCCTCCCCTAACCCAGCTGCACAGGTCGCAGCTCCAAAACAGAACCCTTCCTTCCACTTGAGGAGAGGAAGAGGAAGAATGGGGAGGGCTTTGTTTTGCATCTAGAATGCCAGCCCAGCCACAGTAGGCTAGGGCACCAATCAGAGTTGTGAGGCCCCTGTTCCAGGCCCTAGCTCCTGGACAACCTTTCCAAACACACCCTGGGCCAGAATGGAACCCGCTGACTTGAAGGAAAGGACCCAGACCTGCCAGTATTCATCACTTGCTAACTGAAGAGCCCTTGGGCCCTGAATGAATAGGAGCCATACCCAGGTACTACACTGAGGGCCTTGACTGAACCTCAGACTTGTGGACTTCAGGTGGGAATCAGCACGTAACTAGCTGTAGTGAGCACTGAGCAAAACTCCTGCTTGAGAAAAGCAAAGAGAAAAGGAAAGGAGACTTTGTCTCGCAACTCGGGTACCAGCATGGCCACAGGGGCATAGAGCACTAAGCCAGCTCTTGGGGTCCCCAGTTCCAGGGCTTGACTTTTGGACTGCATTTCTGGACTTGTCCTGGGCCAGAGTTGCCCTGAAAGATGAGTTCCAGAACAGGCAGCATTCACCACAAGCTGACTGAAGAGACCTTGAGAGTTTTTAACGTGAAGGGATGTTGAATTTTATCAAAAGCCTTTTCTGTCTCTATTGAGATAATCATGTGGTTTTTGTCTTTAGTTCTGTTTATGTGATGAATCACACTTACTGATTTGCATATGCTGAACCAGCCTTACATCCTGAGGATGATGCCTACTTGACTGTGATGGATAAGCTTTTTGATGTGCTGCTGGATTCAGTTTGCCAGTATTTTCTTGAGGAGTTTTGCATCAATATTCACCAAGGAAATTGGCCTGAACTTTTCTCTCTCTCTTTTTTTTTTTTTTGGTATTTCTGCCAGGTTTTGGTACCAGGATGATGTTGATGTTGGCACCATAGAATGAGTTATGGAGGGGTCCTTCCTTTTCAATTTTTTGGAATACTTTCAGTAGGAATGGTGTTAGCTCTTCTTATACCTCTGGTAGAATTCAATTGTGGCTCTTTCTGGTCCAAGGGTCTTTTTAGTTGGTAGGTTATTTATTACTGCCTCAAATTCAGAACTTATTACTGATCTATTCAGGCATTTAGTTTCTTCCTAGTTCAGTCTTGGGAAGGTGTATGTGTCCAGGAATGTATCCATTTCTTCTAGATTTTCTAGTATATGTACAGAGAGGTGTTTATAATATTCTCTGATGGTTATATTTCTGTAGGGTCAGTAGTGATATCTTCCTTATCACTTCTGATTGTGTTTGTTTGACTCCTATATTTTCTTCTTTATTAGTCTAGCTAGTAATCTATCTATTTTATTATTTTTTTCAAAAACCAGCTTCTGGATTTACTGATTTTTTGAAGGTTTTGTGTGTGTGTGTGTGTGTGTGTGTCTCCAGCTCCTTCAGTTTAGCTCTGATCTTGGTTATTTCTAGTCCTCTGCTACTTTTGGAGTTTGTTTCCTATTGGTTCTTCAGTTCTTTTGGTTGTGATGTTGGGTTTTAACATAAGAGCTTTCTAGCTTTTGGATGTGGCCATTTTGTGCTATAAATTTTCCTTGTAATTCTGCTTTAGCTGTGTCCCAGAGATTTTCGTACGTTGTGTCTTTGTTCTCATTCTTTCACACAACTTCTTGATTTTTACCTTAATTTCATTATTTACCCAAAAAGTCATTCAAGAGCAGGTTGTTCAGTTTCCATGTAGTTACATGGTTTTGACTGAATTTCTTAATCTTTAGTTCTAAATTGATTGTGCTTTTGTCTGAGAGACTACAGATATCAAAGGAACATACCTCTAAATAATAAGCACTATATATGACAAGCCCACAGGCAATATCATACTGAATGGGCAAAAGCTAGAATCATTCCACTTGAAAACCAGCACAAGACAAGGTTGCCCTCTCTCACCACTCCTATTTGATGTAGTATTGGAAGTTATGGCCGGGGCAATCAGGTAAGATAAAGAAATAAAGGGTAATAATATTGGAAGAGAGGAAGTCAAACTTTGTTTGCAGATGACATGATCCTGTATCTAGAAAACTCCATCATTACAGCCCAAAATTTTCTTAAGCTGATAAGCAATTTTAGCAAAGTCTCAGGATACAAAGTCAATATGCAAAAATCACTAGCATGTCTGTACTGCAACAACAGACAAGCCAAAACTCAAATCACAAATGAACTTCCATTCACAATACTGACAAAAAGGAGAAAATACCTAGGAATACAGCTAACAAGAGAAGTGAAGGACTTCTTCAAGGATAACTACAAACCACTGTTCACAGAAATTATAGGTGACACAAACAAATTGAAAAACAGTCCATGCTCATGGAGAGGAAGAATTTATAGATTCAAAGCAATTTATAGATTCAATGCTATTCCCATTAAACTACCGTTGACATTTTTACACAGAACCAGAAAAAAACTATTTTATAATTCATATGGAACCAAACAAAGTCTGAATAGCTAAGGTAACTCTAAGCAAAAATAACAAAGCTGGAGGCATCATGCTACTTGACTTCAAACTATACTACAGGGCTACAGTAACCAAAACAGCATGGTACTGGTATGATAACAGACACATATACCAATGGAACAAAATATAGAACCCGGAAATAAGACTGCACACCTACAACCATTGATCTTCGACAAATCTGACAAAAACAGGCAATGGGGAAATAATTCCCTATTTGATAAATGGTGCTGGGAGAACTGGCTAACCATATGCAGAAAACTGAAACTGGACCCCTTCCTTACACCATATACAAAAATCAACTCAAGACAAATTAAAAACCTAAATGTAAAACCCAAAACTATAAAATCCTTAGAAGAAAATATAGGCAATGCCATTCAGGACATAGGTACAGGCAAAGGTATCATGAGGAAGATGCCAAAATCAATTGCAGCAAAAGAAAAATTGTCAAATAGTATCTAATTAAACTAAAGGGCTTCTGCACAGCAAAGGAATTTATTAGCAGAGTAAACAAACAGGCTACAGAATGGGAAAAATTTTACAATTTATCCATCTGACAATGGTCTAATATTCAGCATCTATAAGGAATTTAATACATTTACAGGAGAAAAACAAACAACCCCATTAAAAAGTATGCAAAGGACATGAACAGACACTCCTCCAAAGAAAACATACATGCAGCCAAAAAACATGAAAAGAAGCTCAACATCACTGATCATTAGAGAAATGCAAATCAAAACCACAATGAGATACCATCTCATACCAGTCAGAATGGCTATTACTAAAAAGCCAAAAAACAGCAGATGCTGGCAAGGTTTTGGAGAAAAAGGAAAACTTTTTTACTGTTGGTTAGGGTGCAAATTAGTTTAACTGTTGTGGAAAACTGTGGTAATTTCTCAAAGACCTAGAGGCAGAAATACCATTTGACCCAGCAATCCCATTACTGAGTATATACCAAAAAGAATATAAATCATTCTATTACAAAGACACATGCATGCATATGTTCATTGCAGCACTATTCACAGTAACAAAAACATGGAATCAACCTAAATGCTCATCAATAATACTCTGGATAAAGAATATGTATACGTATACACCATGGAATACTATGCAGCCATAGAGAGGAATGAGATCATGTCCTTTGCAGGGACATGGATGAAGCTGAAGGCCATTACCCTTAGCAAACTAATGCAGGAACAGAAAATCAAATACCACATGTTCTCTCTTACAAGTAGGAGCTAAATCATGAGAACACATGAACACATGGACACAAGGGGGTGGGAAACATCACACACTATGTCTGGTCAGAGAATAGGGGCTTGGGGGAGGAGTGAGGGCATAAGGAAGAATAGCTAATGGATGCTGGGCTTAATACCTGGGTGATGGGATTATCTTTAGAGCAAACGAGCATGGCATACTTTTACCTATGAAACAAACTTGCATATCTTTTACATGTCCCCCTGAACATAAAATAAAAGTTGAAAATTTAAAAATAATAATAAGAGACCTTGGGGCTTAATGGAACATTGGTGATAATCTGTCAGTGCTCCTTGTGGCCTGAGATGGCAGTGGCTATGGTGTGAGGCTCCTCTCCCTTTAGAAAAAGGAGAGAAGAGTGGGAAGGGCTGCATCTTGCTCTCTGAGTGTCAGCTCGGACACAATATGATATAACACAATATTATATAACAGGTAGAGTTCTAAGGTTTTTTACTTTAGTCCCTGACTCCTGGATGAAACTTCTGGGCCCACCCAGAGCATGGGGAACCCCACTGCTGTGAAGGGCAAGACAGAGGCCTTGTTTGCCACCTGCTGATTGTGGAGATCCAAGGCCTTAAGCAAACATAGGCAGTAGCCAGAGAGTGGTTACAGCAGGCCTTGGGAAAGACCTAGCACTGCACTGGCTTCAGGTCTGACTCAGAGCAGTCATAGTGGTGGTGGCCACAGGAGTGCCTGTGTCCACCTCCAGCTTTATGTGGCTCAGAACAGAGAGAGAGAAAGATTCCGCATGTTTGGGACAAAGGAAGGGAACACGAGTGTCTGCCTGGTAAACCAGAGAATTCTCCTAGATTTTGTGCAAGACCACCAAGGATGTACCTCTACAAGTCTGCAGTACCACAGAATTACTGGGCTTGGTGTGCCCCATAAAGCAGTTAGAGCTTAGATCTTTCAAATATCTGAAAAGTGTTTCCAAGAAGGATGGCTATAAGTAAATCCAGACAGTGAAGACTACAATAAATACGTAACTCTTCAATGCTCAGACACTGAAGAACATCTCCTAGCATCAACACCATCCAGGAAAAAACATTACCCCAGCAAATGAAATAAGGCATCAGGTATCAATACTGGAGAAACAGAGATATGTGACCTTTCAGACAGAGAATTAAAAATAGCCATGTTGAGAAATTCAGGATAACACAAAGAAGGAAATCAGAATGTTACCAGATAAATTTAACAATGAAATCGAAATAATTCTAAAGAATGGAGCAAAAATTTTGGAGCTAGAAAATACAGTTGGCAAACAAAAGAATGCATAAGAGTCTCTCAAAAGCAGAATTGATCAAGCCAAAGAAAGAATTGTGCGCTTAAAGACAGGTTATTTGAAAATACACAGCCAGAGGAGACAAAAGAAAAAAGAGTAAAAAACAATGAAGCATATATGTAGGATCTAGAAAATAGCCTCAAAAAGCCAAATCTAAGAGTTATTGTCCTTAAATAGGAGGTAGAGAAAGAGATAAGAGTAGATGGTTTATTCAAAGGGGTGATAATAGAGAACTTCCCAAACCTAAGGAAAAATATCAATATCCAAGTACAAAAAAGTTACAGAATACCAAGTAGATTTAACCCAGAAAAAACTACCTCAAGGCATTTAATAATCAGACTCCCCAAGGTCAAGGATGAAGAAAAGATACTAAATGCAGCAGGAGAAGAGAAGCAAGTAACATACAATGGAGCATCAATATGTCTGACGGCAGGCTTTTCAGTGGAAACTTTACAGGCCAGGAGAGACTAGCATGACATATTTCAAGTGTTGAAGGAAAAAATATTTTACCCTAGAATAGAATATCTGGTGAAAATATTCTTCAAACATGAAGGAGTCATAAAGACTTTCCCAGACAAACAAAAAGCTGAAGCATTTTATTGATACCACACCTGCCCTACAGGAAATGCTAAAAGGAGCACTTTAATCAGAAAGAAAAGGACATTAATGAACAATAAGCAATCATCTGAAGTTATAAAGCTCAGTGGTAATAGGAAGTACACAGAAAAACACAGAATATTATAACACTGTAAGTGTGGCGTGTAAACTACTCTTATCCTAAGTGGAAAGACTTAACAATGAACCAATCAAAAAATAAGCATGACAACTTTTCAAGACACAATCCATACAATAAGATATAAATAGAAACAATAAAAAAGTTAAAAAGCAGGGGGATGAAATTTAGGTGTAGAGTTTTTAACAGTTTTCTTTTTGCTTATTTATTTGTGAAAATAGTGTTGTTATCAGGTTAAAATAATGGGTTATGATAGTATTTGAAAGCCTCATGGTAACCTCACACTATGAAACAAGCAATGCATATGCAAAAAAATTAAAGACAGGAAAAAAAATAATTTCACCAAAGACAATCAGGTTCACTAGAAGAAGACAGAAATAAAGAAGGCAGATAATACCACAAAGCAAACAGAAAACAGATAACAAAATGACAAGAGTAAGTGCTTACTTATCAGTAATAACATTGAATGTAAATGGACAAAAATCTCTAATCAAAAGAGATACATTGGCTGAATAGGTGAATAAATAAGATATATTGATCTCATGCCTACAGGAAACACACTTCACCTATAAAGACACACACAGACTGAAAATAAAGAGATAAAAAATGATATTCCATGCCAATGGAGCCAAAAAAGTCAAGAGATGCTATACTTATATCAGACCAAATAGACTTCAAGACAAAAACTATAAGATGAGACAAAAAAAGGTAACTATATAATCATAAAGGGGTCAAGTCAGCAAGCATATATAACAATTTAAAATGTATACTTCCTTTTTTATTATACTTTAAGTTCTGGAATACATGTGCAGAAAATGCAGCTTTGTTACATAGGTATACACGTGACATGGTAGTTTGCTGCACCCATCAACCCATCATCTACATTAGCTATTTCTCCTAATGCTATGCCTGCCCTAGCTCCCTGCCCCTGGGAAGGCTCCAGTGTATGATGTTCCCCTCCCTGTGTCCATGTCTTCTCATTGTTCAACTCCCACTTATGAGTGAGAACATGTGGTGTTTGATTGCCTGTTTCTGTGTTAGTTGGCTGAGAATGATGGTTGCCAGCTTCATCCATGTCCCTTCAAAGGACATGAACTCATCCTTTTTTAATGGCTACATAGTATTCCATCATGTATATGTGCCACATTATTTTTATCCAGCCTATCATTGATGGGTGTTTGGGTTGGTTCCAAGTCTTTGCTATTGTGAACAGTGCTGTAATAAACATACATGTGCATGTTTTAATAGGACAATGATTTAAAATCCTTTGGGTATATATCCACTAATGAGATTGCTGGGTCAAATAGTATTTCTGGTTCTAGATCCTTGAGGAATTGCCACACTGTCTTCCACAATGGTTGAACTAATTTACACTCCCTCCAACCGTGTAAAAGCATTCATATTCCTCCACATCCTCTCCAGCATCTGTTGTTTCCTAACTTTTTAATGATCCCCATTCTAACCGGTGTGAGATGGCATCTCATTGTGGTTTTGATTTGCATTTTTCTAATGACCACTGATGATGAGTGTTTTTTCATATGTTTGTTGGTCACATAAATGACTTCATTTGGGAAGTATCTGTACATATCCTTCTCCAACTTTTTGATGGGTTTTTTTCTTGCAAATTTATTTAAGTTCCTTGTAGATTCTGGATATTAGCCCTTTGTCAGATGGATAGATTGCAAACATTTTCTCCCATACTGTAGGTTGCCTGTTCATTCTGAAGATAGTTTCGTTTGCTGTGCAGAAGTTTTTAGTTCAATTATATCCCATTCGTCAACTTTGGCTTTGGTTGTCATTGCTTTTGGTGTTTTAGTCATGAGGCCTTTGCCCTTGCCTGTATACTGAATGGTATTGCCTAGGTTTTCTTCTAGGGTATTTATGGTTTTAGGTCTTACATTTAAGTCTTTAATCCATCTTGAGTTAATTTTTGTATGAAGTATGTATGAGTTATTTTTGTATGAAGGAAGGGGTCCAGTTTCAGTTTTGGCATCTGACTAGCCAGTTTTCCCAACACCATTTATTAAATAGGGAATCCTTTCCTTGTTACTAGTTTTTGTCAGGTTTGTCAAAGATCAGATGGGTGTAGATGTGTGGTGTTATTTCTGAGGCCTCTGTTCTGTTCCATTGGTCTATATCTCTATTTTGGTACCAGTACCATGCCGTTTTGGTTACTGTAGCCTTGGATTATAGTTTGAAATCAGTGAAATCAGGTAGCGTGATGCCTCCAGCTTTGTTCTTTTTTGCTTAGGATTTTCTTGGCTATACGAGCCTTTTTTGGTTTCATATGAAATTTAAAGTAGTTCTTTCTACTTCTGTGAAGAAGGTCAATGGTAGCTTGATGTGGATAGCATTGAATCTATAAATTACTTTGGGCAGTATGGCCATTTTCACAATGTTGAGTCTTCCTATCCATGAGCATGGAATGTTTTTCCATTTGTTTGTCCTCTCTTAATTCCTTCAGCAGTGGTTTGTAGTTCTGCTTGAACAGGTCCTTCACATCCCTTGTAAGTTTTATTTCTAAGTATTTTATTCTCTTTGTAGCAATTGTGAATGGGAGTTCACTCATGATTTGGCCCTCTGTTTGCCTATTATTGGTGTATATGAATGCTTGTGATTTTTGCACATTGATTTTGTATCCTGAGACTACTGAAATTGCTTATCAGCTTAAGGAGATTTTGGGCTAAGATGATGGGGTTTTCTAAATATATAATCATGTCATCTGCAAACAGAGAAAATTTGACTTCCTCTCTTCCTATTTGAATACCCTTTATTTCTTTCTCTTGCCTGATTTCTCTGGCCAGAACTTCCAATACTATGTTGAATAGGAGTGGTGAGAGAGGTCATCCTTGTCTTGTGCTGGTTTTTAAAGGGAATAATACCAGCGTTTTCCCATTCAGTGTGATATTGGCTGTGGGTTTGTCATAACTAGCTCTTATTATTTTGAGATGCATTCCATGAATACCAAGTTTATTGAGAGTTTTTAGCATGAAGGGGTGTTGATTTTTATTGAAGGCCTTTTCTGCATCTATTGAGATAATCTTGTGGTTTTTGACATTGTTTCTGTTTATGTGATGGATTATGTTTATTGATTGGCGTATGTTGAACCAGACTTGCATCCTAGGGTTGAAACTGACTTGATCATAGTGGATAAGTTTTTTGATGTGCTGCTGAATTTGGTTTGTAAGTATTTTATTAAGAATTTTCTCATTGATGTTCATCATGGATATTGGCCTGAAACTCTTTTTTTTGTTGTTGTGCCTGCCAGGTTTTGTTATCAGGATGATGCTGTCCTCATAAAATGAGTAAACATTTCTATTGTTTGGAATAGTTTCAGAAAGAATGACACCAGTTTCTTTTTGTACTTCTAGTAGAATTCCGCTGTGAATCCATCTGGTCCTGGGCTTTGTTTTAATTAGTAGGCTATTAATTACTGTATCAATTTCAGAACTTGTTATTGGTCCATTCAGGGATTTGGTTTCCTTCTGGTTTAGTCTTGGGAGTGTGTACGTGTCCAGGAATTTATCCATTTTTTCTAGATTATCTAGTTTATTTGCATAGAGGTATTTATAATATTCTCTGATGGTAGTTTGTATGGTAGTTTGTATTTCTGTGGGATCTGTGGTGATATCCCCTTTATCATTTTTTATCTATTTGATTCTTCTCTCTTTTCTTTTTTATTAGTCTGGCTAGCAGTGTATCTATTTTGTTAATCTTTTCAAAAAACCAGCTCCTGGATTCATGAATTTTTTGAAGTGTTTTTGTTTTCCTGTCTCCTTTAGTTCTGCTCTGATCTTAGTTATTTCTTGTCTTCTGCTAGCTTTTTAATTTGTTTGCTCTTGCTTCTCTAGTTCTTTTAATTGTGATGTTAGGGTGTTGATTTTACATCTTTCCCACTTTCTCCTGTGGACACTTAGTGCTATAAATTTACCTCTAAACTCTGCTTTAGCTGTGTCCCAGAGATTCTGGTATGTTGTATCTTTGTTCTCACTGGTTTCAAATAACTTATTTATTTCTGCCTTAATTTCATTATTTACCCTGTAGTCATCCAAGAGCAGGTTGTTCAGTTTTCATGTAGTTGTGTGGTTTTGAGTGAGTTTCTTAATCCTGAGCTCTAATTTTATTGCACTGTGGTCTGAGAGACTGTTTGTTATAATTTCCATTCTTTTGCATTTGCTGAGGATTGGTTTACTTCCAACTATGTGCTCAATTTTAGAATAAATTTGATTTGGTGCTGAGAAAAATGTATATTCTGCTGACTTGGGGTGGAGAGTTCTGTAGATGCCTTGGGTCTACTTGGTCCAGAGCTGAGTTCAAGTCCTGAATATCCTCGTTAATTTTTTGTCTCATTGATCTGTCTCATATTGATGTGAAGTGTGAAATTATCCCACTATTATTGTGTGGGGGTCTAAGTCTCTTTGTAGGTCTCTTAGAACTGAATGTGGGTGCTCCTGTATTGGGTGCATATATATTTAAGATAGTTAGCTCTTCCTGTTGCATTGATCCCTTTACCATTATGTAATGCTCTTCTTTGTTATTTTGATCTTTGTTGGTTTAAAGTCTGTTTTATCAGAGACTAGGACTGTAACCCCTGCTTTCTTTTTTTTTTACTTTCCATTTGTTTTGTAAAACTTCCTCCATCCCTTTATTTTGAGCCTATATGTGTCTTTGCACATGTGATGAGTCTCTTGAATACAGCACACCAATGGGTCTTGACTCCTTCCAATTTGCCGGTCTTTGTCTTTTAATTGAGGCATTTAGCCCATTTACATTTAATGTCTGCACCATAGACCAAATTGATCTAACAGATATTTACAGAACATTTAATCCAAGAGCTGCAGTTTTCACATTCTTTTCCTTAGCACAAGGACATTCTCTAGAATACACAATATGTTAAGACATAAACCAAGTCTTAAAACAATTTAAAAAACTAAAATAATATCAAGCATCTTCTGTTACCACAATGGAGTAAAACTGGAAATTAATAACAAGAGGAGTTTCAGAAACTATACAAATACATGTAATTTAAGCAATATGTTCCTGAATGACCAATGGGTTCATGAAAAAAATTAAGAAGAAAATTTAAAAAAATTTTAAACAAATGATAATAGTAACAAAACATAACTACACCTAAGGGATACAGCAAAAGCAGTAAACAGAAGAAAGTTGATAGCTATAAGTGCCTACCTCAAAAAAGAGAAAAACTTTGTAAATAAACAGTCTAATGATGCATCTCACATAGAACTAGAAAAACAAGAGCAAACCAAAATTAGTAGAAAAAAGAAATAATAAAGATGAGAGCAAAAATAAGTAAAATTGAGATGATGAATCATAAAAAAATTAATAAAATAAAAAGTTGGTTTCTTGAATACTTAAACAAAATTGATGAACCTTTAGCCAGTCTGTGAAAAACAATTAAGAAAATCTAAATAAATAAAATCAGAAATATAAAAAGATATATTAAAACCAATACCACAGAAATTCCAAGGATTATTAATGGCTACTATGAGCAAATACATGCCAATATACTGGTAAATCCAGAAGAAATGAACAAATTTCTAGATACATGCAACCTGTCAAAATTGAATTAGGAAGAAATTCAAAACCTGGAAAGACCAATAACAAGTTATAAGATCAAAGCCATAATAAAAAGCTTCCTAGTAAAGGAAAGCCCAGGACCCAAGGCTTTACTTCTGAATTATACCAAACATTTAAAGAAGAACTACCATCAATCTTACTCAAACTATTCTGCAAAAATGGAGGGATTATTTTCAAACTTATTCTATGAGATTTATACGACCCTGATACCAAAACCAAAAACACTTAAAAAAAAAAAACTACTGACCAATATCTCTGATAAATATTGATGGACATATCCCCAATAAAATCCTAGAAAACCAAATTCAACAATACGTTAGAAAGATCATGCATCATGACCAAGTGGGTTTTATCCCCGATATGCAAGGATGGTTCAACATATGCAAATCAATCAACATAATCCATTATATCGACAGAATGAAGGATAAAAATCTTATGATTATTTCAATTGCTGAAAAAGCATCTGATAAAATTCAATATCCCTTAATAATAAATACCCTCAAAATACTGGGTATATTAGAAACATACCTCAATGTAATATAAGCCATAATGACAGACCCACAGCTAGTATCATACTGAACTGGGAAAAATGAAAACTTTTCCTGCAAGATCTGGAACATGACAAGGATGTCCACTTTCACCACTGTTGTTTAACATAGTACTGGAATTCCTAACTAAACTAATCAGAGAAGAGAAAAAAAAATAAATGGCATCTAAATTGGAAAGGAAGAATTGAAATTGTTCTTCTTTGCTGAAAATATGATCTTATATTTGGAAAAACTTAAAGACTCCACAAGAAAAATACTAGAACTGATAAACAAATTTAGTCAAGTTACAGAATACAAAGTCAACATAGAAAAGTTTGTAGCATTTCTATATGCTGACAGTGAAAAATGTGAAGAAGAATTTAAAAAATTATATTTGTAATAGCCACACATGAAATACATAGAAAATAACCAAGAAAGTGAAAGATCTCTATAATGAAAACTATAAAAGACTAATGAAAGAATTGAAGAAGGCACCAAAAAATGTAAAAATATTCCATGTTCATGGATTGGAAGAATAAATATTGTTGAAATGTCCATATTACCCAAAGCAATCTACAGATTCATTGCAATTCCTATCAAAATACTAATGACGTTCTTCACAGAAATAGAAACAAACAATCCTAAAAATTTTATAAAATCACAAAGGACTCAGAATAGCCAAAGCTATCCTAAGCAAAAAGTACAAAAGTGGAGGAATCATATTACCTGGCTTCAAATTATAGTACGGAGCTGTAGTAACCAAAATAGCATGGTACTGGCAGAAAAACAGACACATAGACGAATGGAACAGAATAGAGAACCCAGAAACATGTCCACACACTTACAGCGAATTCATTTTTGATAAAGATGCCAAAAATATTCACTGGAGAAAAGACATTGTCTTCAATAAATGGTGCTGGGAAAACTGGATATCCATATTCAGAAGAATGAAACTGAACCCCTATCTCTTGCCACAGTCAAAAATCAAATCAAAGTGGATTAAAGACTTATATCTAAGACCTGAAACCATGAAATGAACTACAAGGAAACATTGGGGAAATTTGCCAGGACATTGGTAAGGGCGAAGATTTCTTGAGCAATAACCCACAAGCTCAGGCAACCAAAGCAAACATGGACAAATGGGATTACATCAAGTTAGAAAGCTTCTGCACAGCAAAGAATACAATCAACAAAGTGAAGAGATAATCCAGAGAGTGGAAGAAAATATTTGCAAACTACCCCTCTGAGAAGCGCTTAATAATTGTATAAGGAGTTCAAACAACTTTAGGATAAAATCTAATAATTCAATTTAAATAATGGCCAAAAGACTTGAACAGACATTTCTCAAAAGACATACAAATGGCAAACAAGCATATGAAAAGGTGCTCAAAATCACTGATCGTCAGAGAAATGCAAATCAAAACTACAATGAGATGTCATCTCACCCCAATTAAGATAGTTTGGATCCAAAAGACAAGCAACAACAAGCGCCAGTGAGGATGTGGAGAAAAAGGAAGCCTCATATAATATTGGAAGGAATGTAAATTAGTACAACCATTACAGAGAACAGTTTGGAGGTTCCTCAAAAAACTGCAAATTGAGCTACCATAAGATCTGGCAGTGTCACTGCTGAGTGTTAACTCCCCAAAAAGGGAAATCAGTGCATCAAAGAGATATGTGCACTCCCATGCTTGTTGAAATACTGTTTACAATAGCTAAGATTTGGAAGAAACCTATGTGTATATCAACAGATAAATGGATTTTTAAAAATGTCGTACAAAAACATAATGAAGTACTTTTCAGCCATAAAAAAATGAGACCCTGTCCTTTGCAACAACATGGATGGAACTGGAGATCATTATGTTAAATGAAATGAGTCAGGCACAGAAAGACAAACATTGAATGTTCTCACTTATTTGTAGGGTCTAAAAACCAAAACAATTGAACTCAAAAAAGCTGTGCTTTTTGGAAGGCAGCTTAGACATTGGCATTAGACCAAGTTGACTTAGAATTTGTACTCTAATTCACTAAATGTGTGCGATCCTCAAATACCCACTTGATTTCTCCAGGTCAAATATTCTCATCCATAAGCTAGAAAAATGATACTAATATCCATAGTTATTTTAACCTTATAATAATAGACTTTCAACAAATGTTAATTTCTCTCCTTCCTTCCCTAATGCTCTAGAGATGTAGTTTTGAAAGCTGAGAAATGGCCTTCATCTGCTAGGAAAGGTATGTTTGGGTGTACTAGGTAAGTGGGAAGGGTTCTAGATAGATTTCATGAGATGAGGCAAAAAAAAATATGAATAAAGTAATTTTCTAGATTTTGTGAGAGTTCAGTTGAGTTTGAAAAACTTGTGAATTCAGAGAGACAGTAGCTTACTAATCACAACCCCAGATACTGTCTTCTTAATGGCACCTTTATGACTCTAGATAAGTATCTCGTTCCCTGAAGAGGTAATAATGTATAAAAACCAGGAGTGGCCAAGACCCTGGAATAAGCCTGCTCAAAGAGTACATAACCAACAATACATTGCTTTCTGTGAGCTGTTACAGATAAGCCCTCCAATAATCCTTAGGGATTCATGTTTTATTTCAGATCATGAGTTTTAAATCATTCATCATTTCTCAAAAGACAATTGTGCTATCTCCCTGACCAGTGAGTCACTTACACACTTATAGCTGGTTGACAGCATTTTGTGACTGAAATGTAAGAAATGAATGCTATTTAGAAAGATAAGATAACTTTTATTTTCCCTCTTTAATACTTATGAAGCTTAGCTTGCCAGGGGAAAAAATATTATTTAGGCATCTGTAATTGAATGGAAGATGAAGTTTCTCCATGTTTAATGAGAAGATGCAGTGCAGCCCATGAAGACAGGGTTTATGCTCTGGGCTGCTTATGCCCCAAATTGTTTCATTAATAATAACCAACGTTTGGAAATATCCTCAGGCAAGTGTATGTTGTATGTAACTCACAGAATAGAAGCACATAATAACTCATGTAGTCTCCAAACTTACCTTTAGAAGTTAGAGGAATAACGGGGGCAAGGAAGTTGTTTTTGGCAGGTGAGAGAAAGGCTTTTCTGCCACTGGGAAAATGTTGCTTCTTTTTAGAGAAGAAAAATGTTGCCTCATTTACAATTGTGTAACACTGAAACAGAATTAAATGTGTACTGTACATTTTCTGCCCTAGGGACTTGTTTTTTTAAAGGTAAGCGTTGAAATGCACAGCATTAGAAATACGCAAAATAAACTTTTCAATTTTGATTTTATTTAATATGCTGTATTTAAATATTCATGACTTTAAAACAAATGCAAATATATACAAAATAAAAAACTATAAACTGCTGGCAGGCTGACATTGGACTAGTAATAGCAATATCCTACCCATTTAATTTATTCGATCATTTCATCCTCAAAATAACTCTATAAGGTGAATATGATTCTGTGTTTTAAATATGAAGAGATTCAAGATTAGTAAGGCAAATTAACTTTCCCACATCAAAAATCACCAGAGACTAAGGAAGAATTCAAACTCACCCTCTTAACATAAATATATTGTGTGTATATATAGATGTATATATATATATACATAGCAGATATAGATGTAATATTTATTGCAAATACATTGAAACAAATATACATTCTTCTATGATATACTATTGATTTTTGTTCCCTAAATTTCATTTTCTCCACCTTAATTACACTCTTTCAAGTGGCGAAATAAAGCAGACATACTATCAATAGGAACATCTTGCATTTGTGGCCAAGTAGATATGAAAGCTATTTTAAAGAACAGAATTAAAAATACTTGGTATGTACATTTTTAATGCTTGGATTTGTTCCAGTCAATTTGAAGAATGGCTAAAGGTAAGCTTGTATTAACTAAAAATAATTTTACTTTAAGTAATTCAATTTAGCTCTATGTTTGTTTCTTCTAAACAAAATCTGATCTCTATTTACCATCAAATAGACTAGTAGATTAGCTAGATTATGAAATTTATATATGAGCAAATCAGTCCTTTCTTACCCCGTATTGTTCTGATTTTAGTATTTTTTCATGAGTGTATATATGTATATGTGTATATTATATATGTGTATGTATTTATATTATATGTGTATGCATATGTATATCCTGTAATCTACAAAGCCCACAAAGGGAGCTTCAAATGACAGATCACTTGGAGCTACAGAGTACTGTGCTGATGATGTATCTTGCAAAAATAAAACACAGAGTCTGTTCCCATATTTTTAGGTCAAGAAATCCACTAGTGACAATGGATCAGAGATTGTTAGTATAGAGGACTGACTCATACTAAAAGTACAGGAATTCAATACACTATCAAGCACATTATTTTTTATGGTGACATGCAAATTTAACTAAAGAATGGGATGCTTATGCCAACTTTCCAGTGATTTGTATCTCTTGAACAGTTACAAGGAGATATAAAATTAGCAGTAATTTAATTAAATATTTATTGATCATTTTATCAATATCTAATATTTTTATGTGGCTTGAAAAATTCAAAACTTGAAAAATTAATGAGATTAATTCAGTAGAGGATAATTTATTTAATGAATATTTTTTGCAATACTAAGTAATAACAACTTAGGTTTTTTTTATATCAGTCACCTAACTTCAAAATATTGAATTATTTGCCTTTCTTTCATTTTGCTTTAAATTCTCATAATGCATTCCTAGGCATGAAGTTCATACAATAATTCCAGATTTTATCTGGGAGATACCTCCATCATGATCACATTAGCTTCCATCTTTTAAGTTGTTATTTAAGTGGTCAGTTTTTTTTTTTTTTTTTTTCTGAATGTGTTTGATTTAATCTGTTAGGAAGGTTTGGGTATTTTTTTTTCTCCCAAATCTTAAGAGAATATCACTTTTCATTTTATCACAAAATTCTGGGTTAACCTTTGTGAAACGATTATGCTTTGATTGAATATGTTTTCTGTATGTGAATGTTTGTGCCTCTTTCTATTTTCATAGTTTAAATAATTCAAATATATACCCAAAATGAATCAAACAAGTTATTCAAGATTTGAATGCGTAACAATTTTTGAAGATGACCTACATTACATATTGGTAGGTAGTATATAGTTTAGGCCTCATGACCTTTGAGAAAATCTTTTTCCAGATTTATGTCTAAAAATTTAATTATTACACATTTTTTTACAGAGAAGAAGAATTCTAAAGTCTCCATGTAGCTCTTCATTTGGCATTTTATTTTACATTTAATCACCGTTTTCTTTAATAGGGCTGTACATTTTATGATTACATACTCTAATAATTGATGTCATTTTATCTTGCCTTAATACACAGTAATTTGTTATTTATGGATATATAAAACATTATTTTGCTGAATAAATCTTCAAGCATGAGCTTCAATTATATGAATTACAAGATGATTGGAATTGCATAGATATAAACTGCATTCTAGAACAGTAACATTGAGACTCTGCCCTTCCTAGCTGGACATAGGATTCTTGGGATATAGCAAAATTCAGGAAAAACATAGGAACTACAAGTCAGATAATAAATGTTTCAAAGTAAATTAACTTTAAATATGTTAGGATGTTGAAGAGCATAAGAAGAATAATGAGAATCGGTAATGGCAGCAGGTTTGGGACTGGAAGGAATTGGTGGAGTCGGGTTAAAAGCTGACAAGCACACAAGCTTGTTATGTTGAAGGAACAGAAAGAAAAGCAGTCTTGCTAGTAAACAAGTTGTGTTGATTCTTTAGGTGCTATAACAAATTACCACAAACTTAGTGAATTAAAATAAAAATACACTTATTGTTTAATAGTTTCTGTGAGTCAGAAGTCCTGAAAGAGCTTATCTGGGTCCTCTGTGAGACTGCAGTCACGTTTTTGACCAGGACTGAGTTATCCCCTGTCGGCTGAATTGGAGAAGGGCCCACTTTGAAGCTCACTCAGGTTTTTTGCAGGATTTATTTTCTTGGAAGTGTAAGATTCACTGAAGCTAGCTTCTTTAAAGTCATCTAGAATAAAAATACTTTAGAATAAGTGAGAAAACAAGATGAAGCTTTAATTAGCATAACAGAATCGAAAGGTTCATATTCCATCATCTTTGTCATATTCTATTGGTGAGAAGGAAGTCACCAATCCTGTCAACACTGTACGAAAAGGGACTATACAAGGGTGGGAGGTGAAAAACATTGGAGCCACCCAAAGGGGGGTGCAAAATATGCGATATTTATGAACAAATGGCTAAAGGATAGATGATATTGACCTACGTTAACAACAATCAAATATTTTATTGATTTTAAGAAGACTTTGCAAGGCTTTTGGCAGGAGATTGGCATGACCCAATTTGCCTTTTAAAAAGTAGTTTTTGGATATATCAAACTGATCATTAGACAACTTACTTTACCTCCTCCCCCTTATGATGAGAAAAAAAATTCTAATTTAATTATATAAATACAAAAAGAATTATGAAGTAATCTCAGGAGTTATGAAAGATTAATATGTTAGGCTATATGCATACACTCTTCTATTAGTTCCTACAATAGCCCTAGAAATTAAATACTATTACATCCTATTAAATGTAAGATAATTGGGGCAGAAAATAGTATTGTTTTGCCTGGTATCATAGGCTAGTAAGGAGCTATGCCTACCTTTGAATACAGAGTTATATTTTACCCTCTTTAACCGTGACTTTCGCAAGGAATCAAGCTTTAATACCAATTAGGTTTCTACACATTTTCAATTTAATATTACTACTTTCCCAAAGCTGAGAAATAGAGGAAGATTTTTTTGAGAAATCCTGGACAGTCTTGAGTGCATAACTGTATATCTGCATCCAGGCTTTCTTCAAAATGTATTTGGAATTTTAAAAGTCAATTATTTATAAACTCCTATGATTCTAAGCCTATTCTAGTCACAGAATCTTGCTAATTAAAGATATTCAATAGATTTTAAATGACAGCAACTTATTGAAATTCTACTTTTAATAATATTGGCAATATTCAGGTACTTGTTAGGTCACCTGTCATATGCACTGTGTTGTTGAATCATAAAATAAATATGAAAATATTATTTTATTCCCATTTTTAAACAATAAATTTAATATAGAATCACAAAATCTTAAAAAATTGACATTTAGAAGTCTTAATAGCATCCTTTACAGATATTTTCATTATAATACTTAAATAATATTTAAATAATATCTAAATAATATTTTTTAAACTCATGAGAAAATGTATACATATTTGGACTCATTTGTTCATTAACGAAAAAATTTATATATGTGTATATGATTGATATATTTATTTTCCAAGATACCGATGAGGGTAGTTATTTTCTACACATATAAGCAAATGGTCAGTAGTACAATTAGTATAATTAAAATGATAATAACTAATATTTATTTAGATTTTATTATATACAAATATTGAAATAATAATGTTTAATGTATGGGTTATTTAAATAATATAATAATCATAGTTACTTACACTATATTGATTATGAGGATTTAATAATATCAATCAGCCTAGGATGTGTATCTAGTAAGAAGTTGAGTTAAAACATCATTACTGGGTCTCTTAAGCATTGTCTGTGCACCATAATGCGTATTCAAGATATATCAGTAGTAGTATAAACAGATGGTTGTTTCCATACCGTTTCTCTTAATTTAGGGATCATTATATTTGAGAAAAGTATACTTAGGAGCTCTGAGCAGTCTACATGAAACAGCTCAAAGATAGCCTGTTGCATATTTTGATACTATCTCTTCCCACAATTGCCCATAACATTCAGCACCAGTCCATCAAAATTAGTCAAACTGAGCCACAATAGAGTCTTAAATTTGTTTTGAATAGAGTGGAAATTCAATTACTACACAAGATCAAAGTTAGAAAATGCGAGAGAATACATTGGTCATTCTTGAACTAAACTGTAACTAATCATACTTTTTCTCCATCAGCACAAAACCATTGAAAACAGAGGAACTGATAAAACTTAAGGAAACAGCCTAGAATTTCTCTGTGGGAATAATGGAATTCAGTGGGGGATGAGGGTCCAGTGCTCTCTCCAAGTCTCTTATTCTAATTTTCTTTCACAAATGTGAAAGAATTAGATCTTGAAGATCAACTGATGAAAGGCAGTCTTATTTGTTTTTAGCTATGGTTTCAAAACAAAACAGCTTAAACACTTTTGAAAATGTATTTAAGACAGTCTCTAAGCAAATTAATCCACATTTGTGCCCTTGGGGAAAGCAACATTTCAAATGTCCAATTCATAAATAAGCTATTTATAAGTATTCTATATGCCTATGTATTATTAAACATAATGCACAGGGACTTAGCTTTGTATGTGTATATATTTTCACTTTTTTCACACTCTAAAATATTTTTATTGTGAAAACTATAGGCAATTTTGAAACATGTTGACAAAAATTTACATCTCATAACTTGGATAACTCCCTTCATTTTTATTTTTAAAAGGTGAATGTCATATCTTGAAAGTTTGGAAAAATAAGTGCCAAATAGTACTTTAAGTTACTGTAATTTAATTGTATTTGATTTAACAAATATTTATTGAACTTTTACTGTATCCAAAATTTGACAGTAGACATCTTAAAATGGTAGAATTTAATTTAAATCGTTAAAATGTTATTCGATTCTTCTACCTTTTCTGTAAACCCAACAATTGAATGCTGTTGTTTTCTTCTGACCTCAATTAAGCAAAATGTCAGAAAGTCATAGGATTTCTGTCTAGTCTAAGTTGTACCAGTCTGAAAAGCAGATAAATGTAAGTATAGATAAAAGCTCTGAAAATGTTTTCCTTCTATCCAACACAAATGATGCTAAATAGCAATAAGTTTTAATCAACAGAACAGATTGTATTTATTTGGACTGCAATTTGAAGGAAAGTCTCAATTTCCAATATTTTATTTCATTTTTCCTTTGAGCTCATGATCTCTTTCTGGTCAAAAAACTTGCTACAAAAGGATTCCATTGCTTAGTGCCATGTGCCCTCATGTGCTTAGTTTATGAAGTGCATGGCTTGAAGTCATCCAATCAAATGCATGGCATGAGGTCACCTTCTAATACAAAACATTAAAAGTTGTAATCCAGTTATATTTCCTGATGTGGTATATAGATATATAGATATATCTAGAGATATATCTATATGTATGTGTGTGTGTCTGTGTGTATAACATACACATATATGTGTGTATGTAGGTATACAACTACATATGGAAATATAAAAATGGAAAGGACAAAATCACCATAGTTATTCATTTTTTAAGTATAATTTAAATGTAAGAAGGATAATGAAATTTACCAATCAATAATAAACTCTTCTGAAGAAGTTCCTATTTCTTGAGGGAATAAAAGAAATATTGTTTGTTTGTTTGTTTACTTACAGCCTATTGACCAAATTAGACTGACTTTAGAGTGATTTTTATGTCTCATTATCAATCTCCTTGATTGGTTGAGATAATGTTGAAAAAGATTGAATCAGTAAAATCAAGGTGTTTTCAGTAAGGTTTTCCATATGCCATCTGCACTGTGGTTGATATATTAATTACATAATATCTCTGTAGAAATAGATATGAATAGTGGAATGGCCTATCTCCATGAAGCTGGGAGTTCTCAATTATTAATATTTTTAATATTATTTATAACTTTTAATTACACTTTGTTTTCTGAACCACTAAAAATGTTGCCCTGAATGCATGTGTGTATACATATGTACAAAGCTATATTTCATACATATACTAAATATATAAAATATTGTTTTATATATGTATATGTACATTTTGTATATATACAACATATAGGTGTATAAAATATAGTTCTATATAAATGTATGTATATATGTAGTATATATGTATATATGAAATAGGAATCTCTTCAGAAGAGTTTATTTGCAATTTGTGAGCTTCACTGTCTGTCTCACATTATGTATATATTTATGTATATGTATATGTGCCTACTTATAGTATATATAGACATATCTATATATCTATATGTGCGACATATATACATACACACACACACACACACACATAAAATATAGTTTGAATATGTGTGTGTAGAGATGGAGTCTCATTATATCACCCAGGATGGACTCGAATACCTGGCCTCAAGTGCCTCAAACTCCTGGGCTCAAGTGATCCTCCTGCCTCAGTCTCCCAAATAGGTGGGATTACAGGCATATGTCATCACACCCAGCTTGAAGTTATACTTCAAATTTGAATAACTATAGTAAATATGCCCCTTGCATTTTTAGACTTACTTAGAGCAAGAAAAAATATCTGTGTCACCCTGTGCATTTAAGCTAGTTTGCAAATGATAAATCTATTATTGGCTTGCATTGGTGTATTGAATGTACATAACAGCTATCTTTCTGAAAAGGTGGATTTACACAGATCTAAATGATGATGATGATGACAATAGTAACGATGGTGGTGGTGGTAGTAAAGAGTTTAATTACATTATTTCAGGTGTAGTATATGCCAGTCACTTTATCAACCATTTCCCATGCTTTTCTCATTGAAAATGAGATATATATTATTATTACTTCATTTTTCTGGTTGAAAAATAAAATTCAGAGGGGTTAAGTTACATATGGCTCAGGAGATAAAATCCTACTGAGAGCAGGATCCCAAGTCTGTTCAACTCCAGAAGTTTAAAATAACTACTAATTTAAACAAGCTTTTTATCACTAGCTGTTATCATATCTTGTGAAAGAGAAAATGATCATTATCAGAGAATGCTATTTTAATGACAAAAATCTTCTGCGGATGGAAATAACCACAACCTAATTGCATGTGTGCAGGCTGGAGCTTATATGTGAGTACAATATTTTTCAATTCAAATTTCATAAAGCAAAAGAGGTAAAGGATTATAAATCATGCTGCTATAAAGACACATGTACATGTATGTTTATTGTGGCACTGTTCAGAATAGCAAAGACTTGGAACCAAGCCAAATGTCCAACAACGATAGACTGGTTTAAGAAAATGTGGCACCTATACACCGTGGAATACTATGCAGCCATAAAAAATGATGAGTTCATGTCCTTTGTAGGGACATGGATGAAGCTAGAAACCATCATTCTCAGCAAACTATCGCAAGGACAAAAAACCAAACACCGCATATTCTCCCTCATAGGTGGGAATTGAACAATAACACATGGACACAGGAAGGGAACATCACACACTGGGGCCTGCTGTGAGGTGGGGGGAGGGGGGAGGGATAGCATTAGGAGAGATACCTAATGTTAAATGACGAGTCAGTGGGTGCAGCACACCAACATGGCACATGGATACATATGTAACAAACCTGCACCTTGTGCACATGTACCCTAAAACTTAAGGTATAATAAAAAAAAAAGAAAAGAAAATCATAAGAAAAAAAGAATATATACATATATACATAGCTTACTTTTACTACTTTTTAAGTGTGTCGTTGTGCATCAGTTAGCTACTCTGATTCTCAGTATTCTGAAAACTACAGATGTTCATAAAACCTAGTTTATAGGATGTCTTAATTATTAAGTAGAAAGTGCTTAGCATAGTACTGGGCAAAGTTTAAGTGTTCAAATATGAGCTATTTTTGTTATTTGTTTTTTGTATTTTTCCAATCCGTAGACCTTAGCTGGACATTTATTTGTAGTCAGCTAGCTGATTTGTTTTTTCTTTCTACATCTCAAGACTTTGCTGACACAAATCAATAGCCAGAGGCTAGCATTAGAATAGTGAAATAAAGAAACAAATCAATATTACTTTATATCAAAGAGTAAAAAAGACTCAATTGTCTGCTATCAATGGCATATGCAAGAAGAGAATGGTGTAAGAGAAACACTAATACCTGGATCAGCTGGGTTTTCTACTCCATAAATTCTTAATTGTAACATTCCATGACTTTAAAAAAATGATTGAGAATAGTTATTAGCTATTCCTATTGTTTAGTAAATGCAGGTAAACAGCCATCCCTATTTAAAAACAACAACAATGTAAAACAGGGAAAAACTGAATAAAAGATTAATTGTATGAAATATTCTTAATTAAAACTGATTATACTTACCAAGTCATCTATTGTTTTATCAGATAAGCTGCAGTTTTCAATTAAAATAGGAGACTTGATTTATTTTAATGAACAATATGGCAAATCCCTCACCCCTGAAATTTAAGTGACTTACTTATATCTCAGATTGGCAAAAATAATATTTCCCTATGACAGTAATGAGCCATGTTCTAATACAACCACCTTACATTTTTCGACAGTGTGAATTTTTCCTAACATTCTACACTTTTTCAATCCTGATCTCACCCAGGTTACTATCCAAATTTTGTCAAGGAATATGAACCAGGGGGCCAGAAAAAAACTCTCTGTGGATTAACTACTTCACAAATAATTTCATTATTGTATATTTTCTAATTGACAAGTGGGATGTGTCACAATAGTTCAAGAGAAATGATGGGAAATATTTTCGTTATTTTAGAATTATAATAAGATAGGCAAGGCCCTGGGGCATTCATAATTTTTTGATTAAATGACTTGAATGTCTATCGTACAACTATGTACTATTTGTTATATTTATTATACTAGTCATGTGTGGACAAACATCCTTCCCTCTTGCTTTTCATCTTGCTTTCTAAAATTACACTGAGTAAATTTAGACTATCAGATGTGAATTTCTTGAACTTAACATCCCTAAGTCTAAAAATTATCTGTGTGTACACATAACTTCCTGGATTCGCAGAGAAATTTTGTTGTTTTTCCTTTTTGTCATCCTTTCACATATACCTTCAACATTGTTTAATCTCCTGAGAGTATGTTGAATGTTTTATCTTTGGACTTGGTCTAACTTTCATCTATCCATCTTTTTGCCTCTTTAATGGTCTCATATCTTCCTGACTAATCCTCTTTTGTAATCCTCCTTTCCATAGGAATTTTCTCAGAAATCCATCCTTCCCCTGATTCATGTTGAATCACATAACTCTCATAAATACTATGGCTTCATAAATACTATGGTGTTCTCTGATGGCTACTGTATTGGCCTGCAAATACATTTTATACTACAATATTCTTCTGCATTACAAATATAGTATGAAATTTCCTGCAAGTCATCTCTTCCTGCATGTTCCATATAACCTCTAGCTCTAGCTCAGTATATTTAATAAACTCTCTTTCCTCTCTAAACTATGCTCCTCCATTTTCCCCTATACATCATTTACACAATTCCAAGAGAATCTTAGAAATAAAATCAAATCTTATCCTTGAAATTAGATTCTCTCCTAATGTATATACCATTTCAGTATTTTAAACTTTATTTAATTATAGTTGATATCCACTAAATACTGCATCTTTAATGAATATAATTTGATAAATTTGATATGTATACACTTCTGAAATCGTTACCACCTTCAAGATAATCACTGAAAAGTTTTCTCATGGCCTTTTATAAACTCCTTCCTGCTGCTCCTCACAACCTTAATGCTTTGTCCCTGTGACCAAATGCCACTGATCTATTCTCGATGTGTAAATATATAGATCAGTGCTATTTGGTCACAGAAGCACAGCATTAGAAATATTTAGTGTATAAGAATACTTTACATTACGTTGCATCTGATGGGTGATCTTTCTATCCCTTGCCCTCCTCCCACACTGCACACTTTTGAGTCTCCAATGTTCACTATACCACTCTGCATGTCTATGTATACCCATAGCTTAGCTCACGCATATAAGTGAGAACATGTGGTATTTGGTTTCTCATTTCTGAGTTACTTCATTTAGGACAACAGCTTCCAGTTCCATCCAAGTTGCTGCGAAAGACATTATTTCATTCTTTTTATGGCGTAGTAGTATTCTGGGGTGTGTATATACTACATTTTCTGTATCCACTCATCTGTTGATAGAAAATTTGATTCCATATCTTTGCAATTGTGAATTTGCTGTGATAAACAAATGAGTAAAAGTGTCTGTCTGACATAATTACTTCTTTTCCTTTGGGTAGATATCCAATAATCGAATAGCTCAATCGAATGTTGATCTACTCTTTGTTACTTGAGAAATGTCCATACTATTTTCCATAGATGTGCTCATTTACACTTCCACCAGCATGCATAAGTGTTTCATTTTCACCACATTCACACCAATAACCAATATCTATTGTTTCCTGACTTTTTAAAACTGGACATTCTGACTGGGGTCAGGTGGTATGTCACTGTGGTTTTATTTTTAGTTTTAGTTTTCAGTTTAGTGGTTTTTTGTTTGTTTATTTGTTTGTTGTTGTTGTTCGTTTGGAGTTTTTTTTAGACAAAATCTTCTCTGTTGCACAGGCTGGAGTTAAGTGGCAAAAACATGGCTCACTGTGCATTCAAACTCCTGGGCTCAAGTGATACTCCTGCTTTAGCCTCCTGAATAGCTGGGATTTCCAGCACGTGCCACTACACCCACTAATTTTTTTATTGTTTATTTTTTTGTAGAGACAAGGTCTTTCTGTGTTTCCCAGGCTGGTCTCAAACTTCTGACTTCCAAGTGCTTCTCCCACTATGGCCTTCCAAAGTACTGAGGTTACAGTCATGAGCCACCACACCTAGCCTTCATTGTGACTTTGATTTGCGTTTTCCTGATTAGTAATATTGAGCATTTTTTTTATATTTGTGGGCTATTTGTTGATCTGCCTTTGAGAAATGTCTATTCATGTTGTTTGCTCACTTTTTAATGGGGTTATGTGTTTTTCATTCTTGCTGATATGCTTGAGTTTCATGTAGATTTCGTATATTATTCCTTGGTCAGATATGTAGTTGGTGAGGATTTTCTTCTGTTCTGTAGGTTGTCTATTTACTCTGTCGATTAGTTCTGTTTTCTGTGCAGAAGCCTTGTTTTTTAACAATTATCCATCCCCATTTTATTTTTCTTGTTGAATTCTTACTTACGGTTCAAGACCCAGATCTAATAGTTTTCTCTTTCTGAAACTTTTCCAGGCTCATCGAAGCAGGGTTTTTTAGGTTTTCTTTGTGTAGTCGCTCAACTCTTACTGCATGCATCTCAGGGGAGTGTATTTTTATGTTTTTCACTGTATAGACACAAGCCATGTCTATTTTATTTTTGTATGCCTTAGAAACATATTGTTTATACAGAATAGCAATAATCACAATTGCTTTTTTAAATCAGATATCCCAGCTCTTCACCTTTCAGCTCTATGATAAGACTACACTTCCCTACCCTCTTTGGGCTCTTTGGGTTGTGTGGGGCCATGTTACTAGTTATGATAAATGACTTGTGAAAAAAAAAATCCTACATCACATCTTTGATAGACCTTTTCTGAAGAGAGACTCTTCAGAACACTATTATCTTTCCACAGCAATTAACAATGCTCTAGGTAGCAGTTTATCTTGTAGCTTAGATTCAGGAAAACATGAGTTAGAGACTACAACTCAGTTGAGATGAATACATAGCATGAGTCAAAAATAACTTTTTTGTTAATAAATTTCCTTTTTAATTTTTTTGAAAATTGACAAATTATGATTGTATAGATTTATTGAGTAAAAAGTTACATTATGATTTATGAATATAATGTGGAATAATTACGCTAATTATATATCATCACAAATGCTTATTATTTTTATGGTGAGAACATTTGAAATGTACTCTTTGTGATTTTTAAATGTACAAAATGCTATTATTAACTGTATTCACCACATTGTGCAAATAAATGGCAAAAAAACACCTGTTATTTCTTCTAACAAAGGCTATGTACCCCTTGGCCATCATCTTCCTATTCCCCTCACTCCCTAATCTCTCGTAATCATCACCCTACTCTCTGCTTCTATAAATTTGATTATTTTTAATTCCATATATAAGTGAGAATTTGTCCTTTTGTGCCAAACTTAATTCACCAAGATTAACATCCTCCAATTCCATTCAAGTTGTTGCAAATGATAGAATTTCTTTTTATAAAATAAATTGACATAAAATACTTTTTATAGAATAAATTGACATAAAAATGACAATTAATTTTTTATTTATTTTTATAAAGGCTAAATAGTATTCCATTGTGTATATGTACCACTTTATCCATTCATCTGTTGATAAACTGTTAGGTGGATTCCGATTCCATAATTTGCCTTTTATGAATAGTGCTGCAATGAACATAGGAATGCAGACATTCTGCATTGACATACTGATTTCAATTTTGTGATGGTAAGTATCCAGAAGTGGGATAGCAGGATAACATGGTAATTTTATTTGTAATTTTTTGAGGAACTTCCACACAGTTTTTCATAATGGCTTACTAGCATTTGTTAGCTTTCATTTTTTTGATAATAGCCCTTCTGGGAGACTTCTGGTGACGTCTCATTGTAGTTTTAATTCGTATTTCCTTAACGATTAGTGATGTTGAGCATTATTTGATATGTATGTTGACTATATGTATGTCTTCTTTTGAGAAATGTTTATTCAGGTCTCTTGCCTCTTTCCTTTTAATTGGTTGTTTTCTTTATATGGGCTTGTTTGAGTTACTAACATAGTTTGGATATGTACCCCTCGTCAGATATATGGCTTGCAGATAGCTTCTCCCAACCTAAACGTTGCCTCTTCACTCTGTTAATTGTCATCTCTGTTGTGCAAAATCTTTTTATTTTGATGAAATACCATTTGTCTATCTTTGATTTTGTTGTATGCACTTTAGGGGTCAAATCTAAAAATTAATTCCCCAGACCAATGATTTGTAGTTTTTCCTTTATATTTTTTTCTAGTCGTTTTATAATTTCAGGCCTTACATTTAAGTCCTCAATCCAATTTGACTTGATTTTTGTATTTGGTGTGAGATAAGAGTCCAATTTCTTTTTTCTGAATATGAATATCCAGTTTTCCCAACACCATTTATTGAGGAAACTGTCCTTTCTGGAGGTTTATGTGATTCCATAGGAATTTTAGAATTGCCTTTTCTATTTTTATATAAAAAAAAGTCGTGGGACTTTTGATAAGAGTTGCACTGAATCTGTAGTTCACTTTGGGTAGTATGGGCATTTTAACAATATTTATTATTTCCAGTCATGAACATATGATGTCTTTGCATTTATTTATATCTTCTTCAATTTCTTTCATTAATGTTTTATAGTTTTCATTGTGCGAGTCTTTTACTCGCCTTGGTTATATCTATCCCTAAGTGTTCCATTTTTAAAATTATTGTAAATGGGATTGTTCTCTTTTTTACATATTTAGTTGTTAGTGTATAAAAATGCTACTTGTTTTGTGTGTTGACAATATTTGGTAATTCAAAGTCAAGGCTGTAACATTACCATATTTATTTGTTAGTTCTAATGGTTTTTTGGTGGGATGTTTAGTGTTTTCTATGTATAAGATCATGTTGTCAGAAAACAACAAATATTTGATGTTTTTCTTTGGTATTTTGATGCATTTTATTTCCTTCTCTTGCCTAATTGCTCTGTCAATGGCTTGCAATACTGCATTGAATGGAAATACTGAGAGTGGGCATACTTGTTTTGTTTCAGATTTTAGAGGAAGGCTCTCAATTTTACATCATTGAGCATAATGTTAGCTGTGGGCTTATGATCTATAGTCTTTATTTTGTTGAGGTACATACCTTCTATAGCTATTTTGTAGAGAATTTTTTTTCCTAAAGGTATGTAGAATATTGTCAAATGTTTTTTCTACATGTAATGAGGTGATCATATCATTTTTGTCTTTTATTCTGTTAATGTGATGTATCACGTTAATTGATATGTGTATATTGAACCATTCTTGCAGCCCAGGGATAAATTCCATTTGGTCATAATCAATGATCCTTTTATTTTTTTAATTTAGTTTGCTGACATTCTGTTGAGAATTTTGCATCTATATTCATCAAGAATATTGGTTGTAATTTTTTTTTTCTTATAGCATTCTTGTTTTCCTTTAGTATCAGCATGTGCTGGCCTCATAAAAAGAGTTGAAAAAATAGATTTTCTTTGATGTTTTTAAAAGAGTTTGTAAATAATTGGTTCCGTTTTTTTAAATGTTTGATAGAACATGAGAAGCCGTGAGATCCTGGCCTTTTCTTTGATGAGAGACTTTTTATCACAGGTTCAATCGTACTTTTCACTGGCCTGTTCAGATTTGGTATTTCTTCATCATTCGGTCTTGTTGGTTGTATGTGTCTAGGAAGTTATCTATTTCTTCTAGGTTGTCTAATTTGTTGGCATATAATTGTGCATAGTAGTCTCCTCTGATCCTTTGTATTTCGGTGCTATAATTGTAACGTCTCCTCTTTCATTTCTGATTTTAAGTCCTCTCTCTTTTGTTTTCTTACTCTAGCTAATGATTGGTGAATTTTGTTTATTCTTTGTTTTTTAATAAAACAACTCTTAGTTTTGTTGATCAAAAATAACTTAGATGTTTTGTGCCACAAAAAGGCTGGAGTTATTTTTTATGAAGCATAATCAAGTTTATCCTGACTGATAATAACTTAGATTTTCAATAAATGTTAATTGTATACACAGATAAACAGGCAAATCTTATTAATTTATGTATGCTATATTAAAATATTTTAAAAATAATTTCTTAAAATGAAAATACTTCATGGTTGCATTGCTTTATAGTTCATAGGTAATATGTTAACTGATGTACTGTAGGACACTTGATTTTAAATGGTGGGCTCCAAACAAGAACTGTGTGACTACTATAAAATTTAAATTTATTGGGATAATATAGAAAATAACTAAGGTATGGTAATTAATGGGATTTTATTCCAATTATTAATGTTAGAAGTATTGCAACCTCAACATTGATTAATGGCCATGGCATAAATTTGAGTATGCAGGCTATTGTGCCGAAGCTGGAAAATCACATAGTTCTCTTTATCATTATACTTGTATTGTGCTTTGGTTTTTATAATGACATTTCACCATCATCAGATATCTTAGTTTATTCTTTAATTTAATTCAATAAAGTCATTATTTCCTTTTTCCCTATTTGACAATGAGGAAATTGAGGCAAGGGGAAATGAATTGATCTTGCCTAAGGTCATTCTATTTTTTTTTTTTTTTTGATGGAATCTCATTTTTTCGCCCAGGCTGGAGTGCAGTGGGGCAATCTCAGCTTACTGCAACCTCCGCCTCCCGTGTTCAAGAAATTCTCTTGTCTCAGCCTCCTGAGTAGCTGGGATTACAGGCGTGAGGATTCAGGGTATAAAATAGACCTTTATTTCCAAATGCTTATTACTTTCATAAAGACAGATTTCAAAATATTTAAGGTGCAGCTTATGGAAATTAGTGTTCACACTAACCATAATTCTAAAAAGTATCTATGAAGTTATTCTATTTCAACTAAGAAACTCTCTCTATCAAAATATATCATCAATAGAGATAAAAAATGAAACTCACAGGTTGGGAAAAATATTTTCAATGAAAAAAAGCAACAAAAGCTAAAGAGCTTTTACAAATCTATTTAATAAGTGAAAAGGACATCAAAGCTAATGTTCTTTTCATATATTAAATAGATTTGTAAAAGCTAAAACATGGAGAGAAATTTGAATGGACACTTCACAAAAAGAATACCCAAATGGCCAGTAAGTACGTAAAAAAGTGCTTTATTTACTTTAATAATCATCAGATAAATACAAATTAGAATTACAACGCATCTTCATTCTGCTACACTCTGCAGGATAGCTAAAGTGTAGATGATAATAATAATAATAATAATAATAATAATAATAATAATAATAATGTAATAGCAGGTGTTAGCAAAGATGGAGAGAAACCAGAACTCTCAGACACTACTTGTAGGTGAACAATGCGGTGCAACCTGTGTGCAAGGTGTCTAAATGTGTATACTAAAGTTAAACATATGCATATGCTATGACAAAAAATATTTTATTCTAGTATGTACACCTTAAAGAAGCACATATATGTTCACAGTAGAACTATTTATAATAGCCAAAAACTAGAAATTTCTCCAGTGTATGTCAACAGTAGAATGGAAAAATAAATTACACTATATACAAACAATGAAATACTGTATAGCAATGACAATAAATAGTCTTCAAGTTTGTGCAACAATAAAGATGTATCATTCACATAATACTTAGTGGAAAAATACATATACAAGAGTACCTAATATATAATTTCACTTATGTAAATTTCTTTTTTTTTTTGACAAAATTCAACAACCCTTCATGCTAAAAACTCTCAATAAATTAGGTATTGATGGGATGTATTTCACACTTATGTAAATTTCTAAAACAAACAAAATGAATCCATTTTGCTTAAAGTCAAAATAGTGGTTAACCTGCGGGAGGGGGTTAATAACTAGGAGAGTCATGGGAAGGTGAGATCTTATAATGTGATGATAATAGTCTATTTTGTGATCTTGATGCCTTTTGCACAGTTATATAAAACTCTGTAAAAACTAACTGTGAATGTTAAACTCATATATGAATGTATATATGTAACATACTTCAATGAAAGCTTAAAAAGTTAAAATCAATAATCAAAATATATCTTATTTTCCAGAATTCTCTGTTGACTTTATATTTCCATTTTTAAGAAAATTGGTAAAGGCAGTGATCAGTGATAATCTTCACTCCACTTTGTGACTATTTTTCCATATATAATGAAAAGGAAAACAAATAACATCTGACATTTCAATCAGCCACATTAAAAATAATATCCAACACAGTGGTACATGACACCAAAATATGACATAAACATATATTGGCATATGAAAATACAGAGGTTATCCTCACAGTTCTAAAAAGCAGAGGGGCAAAATCATTCATTCAGTATTTCGTTGATATTGTAATTGTCTACCAGGCAAAAGTGTGACACCAATTATAAAAAATAAATTATAATTATTACAGTTCGTTTGTTCTCTCAGCAAATTATAAGAGATCTCACAATAACAGAAACCTAGAGCTGACAAGTGCAACTTTACTGGAAAAGAAAGCAAAATTAAACCCTATATTCTTCAAGATCACTTGAGAATTTGTGTTTAAATAATTATTTCAGATGATGCTTGTGCTCCTAATAATCAATTAGTGGGGAAAAATGTCTTTTCATTACCTATTTGAAAGCAATTGTTATTTGGTGCCTACTCTGTGCCAGCACAAAATATATATTTATCTAGCACCTAATAGTAAGCCCAGTGGCTTAATATTTGGAGACACACCAAGATAGTATAAGATAATTACATTCTCAACTAATGTCATGGTAACGAGAAAATGATAGATGCATTTTGCTTAACATTCAGCGTATTTTCTATTGCATAGATGGCGAAATATTATCAGTACTGCTTTAGATTATTTCTTTCAGAAAAGGGCTGGGTAAGGGAATAAATTATTTCAGTTTATAGAAGGATATTGAAGTTAACTGGGACTTGAATGTTGGAAGTGAAGATGATTTAGTGTAATGAGATTTTGAATATAAATTAAAAGTAAACCAACAAGTTGTGCCAATGGACTTGGTGTGTGGAAAATCAGGGATGACACCCAGGTCTTAGACTGGAAACTTTGCAGAAGTGTTGACATTAGCTAAAATGGGAAAGATTGAATCTTAATAGTATGGTATGAACCTGCTCGGTTTGTGATCCTCAGGAAAGGTCTACTGGAAGCTCTGTATGAGAATCCAAAGTTTAGGAAATATGATAGCACTAGAGATGGGACTGGACCTAAAGAGAAATTATTGGAAGTTTAACAAAAGAGGCTGAAAACTGAACCTTTAAATCTTCCAATATTTGGAGGTCAATCAGACAAAGAGGGCCAGCAAATAATCTAGAATGAACAGCCAGGTAGAAAAGATGAAAATAAGGAAAATAAATTTCTTTAAGAAAAAAAGATATTGACAAATATGACAGCTGATCCTGAAAAAGATTGAGTGTGATGAGAACAGATAACCCTGTGAGAGTCAGCCAAGACATCCCAACAGTACATGAAGGCTTGTATCTATTTAAAAGTATTTGAACAGGATTCAGTGCAATTTTCATTCCTGGAGATTACAATTGGGAAGTTAACCTAGAACAACCGAGTTGGAAAGCTGCTTAAAAATTTTGTGAAGAGAGCCAGGCACAGTGGTTCACGCCTGTAATCCCAGTACTTAAGGAGGCCAAGGCAAGCGGCTCGCTTGAGCCCAGGAGTTTAAGACCAGCCTGGGTAAGGTGGCAAAACCTCATCTCTACAAAAAGTACAAACATTAGTGGGGCGTGGTGGCATTTACCTGTATTCTCAGCTACTCAGGAGGCAAAGGTGGGAGGATCGCTTGAGCCTGGGAAGAGGAGGTGGCAGTAAGCCAAGATCATGCCATTACACTCCAGTCTGGAGCCTGGGCAGCAACAGAGGGAGACCCTTTCTCAAAAGGCAAAACAAACAAACAAACAAGAGTGGATAAGCAAACTGACATACTCAAGAGAATGTTAAACATGTTGTTGAAGAATTTATGACATAGAAAATGCAAATATTTATAGTTAAAGAAACAACACAATCGTAAATAATGCATATAGAATTGATAAACAACTGTATCTGTACATATACATATGCAGATATAGTCTTTTTTCAGGGAGAAAATATATTAAAATGTGAGTGGTTTCTCTAGGTAATAAAAGTATGGCTGAATTTATTTCTTTACATTTTCTGTATTTAAAACAAATTATTTGCCATTACTTTACAACTGAAAAGGAAATCTAGTCTCAAAAAAGTTTTCAATATGTTTAAATGTGTTGCATGATGTTCAAATTTTATAAAATAAATGCTGTAACATTATCTTTCACAATTTTATTGAAAACCCCATTGTTTCCTACATTTACGTAAAAGAAAACATTTTTAGACTATGATAAAATTAAAACAACTATGATTTCAAAGAAAAAATGACTTTTGAATATCTGAATTATAAATCAGCTTAGGAAATTAAAATGTACCTATTTTTACCTACACTTCCACTTCAAGAATTGTATCTTAAATGAATACATAAATGAATAAATAAAATAAAATATATAAATAATTATATAAGTATGTAATGCCATCTACACAAGGATTATTGTATAAGCAATATTATAGTAGGCCACTTGGAAATAGACTGAATATCCATCAAAACAGGAGTAGCTGGGTAAGATGAAATGTGACTCACCCATTAAATAAAAACAGAACCTCTATATATACAATATCCATATACACACAAAATAGCCGTCCATACTATATTCTTGACATGAATAATAGCAAATGACATGTTGTTTATTTTCTCAGTGAATATCACATTGTAAGAATTTCCTAGGTAATTAATAGCCATACAAATATTTTTATGCCAATTAATGGCATATGTTTTAGTGTATCAATGAACTGTAATTTATTTTATCATTTTCCAGCTGTTACACGTTTAGAAGAAAATACATACACGAAGTTTCTATACATTTAGTCTCCTAGAGTTTCATATATAAAAATGTGCACTATATAATTTTTCCATTACCAAAATTCCCACATCATTATTCACAGGAAACATAATACATATTTATCACTGGGAGTATAGAAGGTTTGCAACATGATTCTTTAACATAAGAAGGCTTCTTAATTATGAAAAAGTTTTTATTTTAGTCTGCCATTGCAAAATACCATAGACTTTGTGGCTTATACCAGGAATTTATTTTCTAAGAGTTTCAGAGGCTGGGAGCCTGAGATTATTGTGCCATTATGGTTGCTTTCTGGTAAAGGCTCTTTTCCTGGCATGCAGATGGCCATCATCTTGCTATGTACACATGACGTCTTTGTGAGGGTGCTGAGAAAGAGGGAGCTAGAAAGAGCAAGCTCTCTGATCTCTTCTTATATGATGTCAATCTCATCATTAATTCCTCACCCTTATAAGCTTAGCTAAACCTAATTACCTCCCAAAGACCTCATCATCAAATACCATCACAATGTGGGTTAGGGCTTCAACATATGCATTTTTGGAAATACAATTCAGTTTATAGCAGTCCTAACATATCAAACTGTTTCTTCAAGCAATCTATTGTCTTGGAAACCAACCCTTTATCATATATTTGCAGAATATTTTGATATTGAGAAAATATAGGAAAGTAAAATTAATGTTTAACAAAGCTATCTAAAATATTGTTTATTCATTATTCTGCAAACACAGCATTTAAAAAGAGATATTTGAAGTGTACAAGTTTACGGTGAATAAATGGTCATATACCAGGTATGGGATCATTAAATAACAAGTGGAATTATTTTAAAATATGTAATTTTGACGTTAAGCAAATACATGTTTTCAGTTCACGATCGTGTAGTATCAGCAATTAGAGAGTTTTAACTTCTCAGCATAAAGTATAATGTAAATGTATATTTTATCACCACAAAGGTAGAAGCCAAAATCTGAATACCGATATTTTTTCTCAATCTGAGATTACTGTAAACACATTTTTCCTAATTGAATTGTAAATGATAAAATATTTAATTCTTAATTTGTTAATTTTGTTATATCTAAAATATTGTTTATGTTATTTATAAATATTATGTGGAAATAAAAGCTTAAGATGAGGATAAATTCACAATGTGATTAACGTTTTAACAATTCGGGTTATATTTTCTTATCTTTTCTTGCCAATTTCTTAATCTTGTAAGGGCTTTAAATTTTAGTATAACTCAAGACATCAATGAACAAATTTGAATGCTAAGGATACATCTAACAGTCTCAAATGCATGAATAAATTTATAAACACGAGCTTAAAATTACTAACGGAAAAAAAAATTTGGTTTTATAGATGCATCTGAACAAATATAAAACCCAGTTGGTTGTAGAGGTGCATCTGAACAAATATTTTTTTATTTTTCTCATACCTGGTACTACATTTGTATAAATGTTCATTTAAAAAATAAGCCTTAGAGTAGGAGAAAAAAAATACAGTAAATAAGATAGGAAAATCCTATTTTCATATGTTCTGCCTAAAATCAACTGGAATATATTTATTGTATATTTTGTATATTGATATATAATTATATCTATCTCAAAATTTTCCATTCCCTAACTGACTTCCATGAAGAATGTTGTAGACTTACAACGTTTCGTAAATTATCTTAAGTTAGGGCGCCATTGGTTCCCAAGTAAGTTTCAGCTGTTGAGACTTCACTCTGCATAGCTTCAGTCTACATATGCTTTCCCTTGTGAGCAGCTGCTCAGGGCTCTGTCAGAAACTAAAGTCCAAGTACGTAATCAGGTGTGCTCCCAAAGATTCTAACGTTTATACTGGTCTTATCTACTGATAATTCAGAACCTTCTACTTAAACAGAAGTATTCATTGGAAGTCTCTTTAAACCAGCTACATGTATGAAGATTTCCTGTTATCCAGGGGTTGGCAACGCCCCAAGAAGACTCATGGAGTGGCTACAAAACAGAAGGCTATTCCTTAAACCCATCATTGTCTTAAAAGATACTGAGATGTGCCATCCTAGAAACAAAAAAAGACAGCTTAGAGCTCAGAAAATAGAAAAAAGCAATTGCAGAATCTAAAAAATAACACTTTTGCCAACAAGAAAATATTCTATTTTTAATAAAAATATTTTCTTTATATTTTTTTTATTATACTTTAAGTTCTAGGGTACATGTGCACAACGTGCAGGTTTGTTACATATGTATCCATGTGCCACGTTGGTGTGCTGCACCCATTAACTTGTCATTTACATTAGGCATATCTCCTAATGCTATCCCTCCCCCCTCCCGCCACCCTGCAACAGTCCCCTTCCTGTGTCCATGTGTTCTCATTGTTCAGTTCCCACCTATGAGTGAGAACATGCAGTGTTTGGCTTTTTGTCCTTGCGATAGTTTGCTGAGAATGATGGTTTCCAGCTTTATCCATGTCCCTACAAAGGACATGAACTCATCCTTTTTTATGGCTACATAGTATTCCATGGTGTATATGTGCCACATTTTCTTAATCCAGTCTATCATTGTTGGACGTTTGGGTTGGTTCCAAGTCTTTGCTATTGTGAATAGTGCCGCAATAAACATATGTGTGCATGTGTCTTTATAGCAGCATGATTTATATTCCTTTGGGTATATATCTAGTAATGGGATGGCTGGGTCAAATGGTATTTCTAGCTCTAGATCCCTGAAGAATCGCCACACTGTCTTCCACAATGGTTGAACTAGTTTACAGTCCCACCAACAGTGTAAAAGTGTTCCTATTTCTCCACATCCTCTCCAGCATGTGTTGTTTAGCAAGGGAAGATCACAGAAATGCTAGAATAATGTATCCGGGCATGTGGGAGTGGGAGAAATGTCACAGGACAGGAATGAGATAAGTAATACATCAATTAGTAAGATTTTTAAAATATATATATATACACTTGTAAATTCAGGGGGTACATGTGCAAGTTTGTTACTGGATATTGATCTAGACAGAGAATGTATCACTAATTAGTAGGATTTTTAAAGAGGAGTTTCCACTAGTAAGAATTGAAAGCCTTTTAAAGTGCATATTTTACATAGGAAAACAATCTGGAAGCACAGCATCTTACTGATACTATGAAAGTCCCTGGACTTTCATTTCGTCTCATCATTGTTTTCATTAAAGCGAGAGGTAACTGGTAGCCTTTGAAATACAAAATTCAGTAAGTTCCAGCTATGTGATTTTGTGAGATTTTACCTGCCTGAACCATGGTTTCCTCAACTGTAAAAGAAAATACCAATGACTTCTCTTAATTGTTTAATAATTATGAAAATGAACATAATAGGGCTTTTCTACTGTTCCATTCAGTTGTTTATTTCTATGAAAATAGAAAATTGATGAGATTGTTAAAATAAGCCTTTTAAACTAAATTTGTATTGACTTGCATTCCATACTGTACTCTCACCTCAAGAAAGTTATAGTGTAATGTACTCTTCCGGTATTAGGGAATCATATTTTAACATCCTCTAGTGTCCCTAAAAACTCTAAATAACTTATAAAAATTGAAGATTGCCTTTTAAAAAAATTAATTTTAATATAATAACATTTATTATAGAATAATAATTTTGCCATATTGTGTCATTTGTGGAATAATGTGAGACATTTCAATTTTAACCTTTACCATTATGAAATAAATTTCTCATAATCTGCACTGTGTAAAGGAGCAAGAACTACCTAGTATCTTAAAATTTGCAATGTATTTGTATGCTTCTAGCTGCAGTTTGATTTTAAATGTTGAAAACAAATGAAAACACGTCAAGGAGTGTTTAGCAGGGGAAGTATGAGCAGTTAGGATGGAATAAAATTTGCTTTTGCTTTACTCTATTTTTGTATCCTGAACCTTAAGAAACTCAATCCTAGTAATTCTTTCAAGCCCATGAGGATTTAAGAAAAAAACTCAAGAAAATAAATGTGCATTGAAGAGATTGGAGTGCAGGGAGATGGGATTTTTCAGGGTGACAGGTTCTCTGTTTCATACGTGTGCACAGACACCAGAAGGCACTATCTAAGACCAGAAAAAAATAGTTTCTGTCATCTCCAGATGTAGGGAACGACTGCCCAGCAGGGCTTTTCAGACTGTTGAGAAGTCTGAGGCATCCAATCTGCCTCCTCCATAAAAGAGCCTCATTTGAGTGTTCCCTGAAAACCATGATCTTTACTAATCAAAACACCCCCTTCTAGTAACAGAACTTCAGTATTTTCAATTCTAGTAGAAATGACAACTAGACACATACTAGAAGTATCAAATAGAGGACCCTGTCTCTCATGAATTGGTAAGATATACTTCACTCTCTAGGCTTTGTATAATTTAATGATATTAATTAAGAAAAATCATATTGCAAGCATTTACAATTTCATTTATCCTTTATAAAGTGTTTAATAGGTATGCAGCCTCATGGGAGTAGTTAAGCCTAAATATCAGGAGATGATAAATATTTCAAAAATGCTGCTTTTTTATAATAACAACAATCTGCCATTGCTATAATATATTGATATTTATCAAATTATCCATTCAGAAACAATAATTTACTGAAAATTAATATGTGAATTATAAAAATGATTGTTTAAATAAAATCTTTTTTAATTTTTAGAAATTACTTATCATAGTCAAAATATGATAATCTATATTATCATAGCCATATGGACTGATTTCCCTTTATAGTTATGTAGATACTTCTCTATTTTATTACCAAGGCACATTATATTGAAAGAAGATAGGGAAACCATAAAAAATGCTCTTGAGACATATTTGAATTGAAAAATTATTTGTGTTTGTAATATATGTAATTTGTAATGTATGTTATTTGTAATTTGGAACATGTTATATTCCTTCCAATTTTAGAAAGACTGTACATTAAGATTAGATCTTATGTTCAAGAGTGTGAATTCAAACTCATAAACTAAAACTTGTTGTGAATACATTTAGTTTCACAGAATGTTTAAGTGGCAATATCCTTAAAATCTTATGAAATATAAAATTTCATCATTGTCTCACTGATAAAATAAAGGAGAGCAGAAATTAGAGACAGATTTCAGGATCACCATATAAGGGTCACTATTTGTTGCCAACCACCTACCTTGCCAGAACTTCTTTCAAGGGATGAAACATTCTTAGGAAGAGTAGTTATCCTGCTTGACCTCAGAATAGATGATTACTACTTTGCTAGTTCCTGCATATTGGTCTCTACAATATTTTAATCAAACAAACATGAGATTGACCATGTGCTACTGTAGCTATAATAATTTTTCAAATGTGAAGCTTCAGAGAGCAGTCAAGGACTGGAAACAATATCAGTGGTGAATAATAGCCTCAAAATGAAGCACACAGATTAGGAAATTTCCAACACCATTCTCTGTAACACTATTCTGGTGCTTCCTAAGAAGAATGAAGTAACAAGTTTATGCCAATCTGCTGATTGGCAAGGAAACTTCACACATCGATTTATGTCATGGGATTTACTCCATTAGACAAGAACTGTTTTCTTGCCTTTTCCAGCTTGTTTAGGGCCACCTTCTTTCCTTAGCTCACTCATGGCCCCCTTCCTCCATCTTCAAAGTCAGTAACATCAGGCCAAGAAGTTTTAATGATACTGTATGGTTCTCTCTTTCAATTCTGTCTTCCACTTTTAAGGATCCTAGTAATTACATTGGGTCCACTGAGATAATCTGGAATTGCTTTGCTATGTTAAGGTAAAATGACTAGCAACTTTCATTTCCACTGCAATCTTAATACCATTTTACCCTGTAATTAATGTATTACCAGGTTCCATAGGTTAGAAGGTAGACATCTATGGGTTTTTGTTGCTGTTGTCATTGTTGTTTTCGGTAGGAGGGAGTATTATTCTACCTACCACATCTGTTGTCATTAGGTAAAGAATATTCAGACCACAAAGTATACAGAATACATCTGTGCTCTTCCAGGGACACTACAGATTGTATCCAGCCTAGGGCTCTATGGGAAACCAGTGGCAGCTAGAACCATGGGGACCATGGCCAGATCCTTTGTAATCCCTAATAGCATCTTTATGAGCCTTTAATGAGTTTGAGCTTGTGCAGCTTGCTTGGAGGTCAGCCAAACTTTTCTCTGGCTGCTTGGTAAGTAGAGACTGTTCAACAAATTCCAGACAAGTTCTCACCACTGTAAAATACACCAAAGTAAGATGTCAAGCAGATAATTAAGTCATGGTTTATGATTTTATTTTATATACATGGTTTTTAGAATATAAATATATTCTATAAAACATATAATTTTATAAGAAATAACTATTGAAGGCCTAATTGCCTGGTATTTGTTACTGTAAATAATATAGGCCCAACTTAATTGAGAGTCCAATTTGCTTTATCCACCATAGGACCAATCATGTAGACATTAATGACCCACATACTTGACAAAGCCCTATATGGGAATAGAACAAGGTATTGTGAAAGTAACATTATAATCCATAATATCACTTATGAATTAATTCATTGTATTTAAATGTTCCCACTCACACATTTTTCCCTTCCCTGTTCTTCTGGGAATATCTGAAAAATAAGACAAATACACTTACTACCTAGTTACACTAGGAAGTTTAATACCCAAGAAACACATTTCCTTCATATTCAGAGACAGAGCTCTAAGAATCTCTGAATGATTTTAGAATACAAAACCTCTCCACTCGCATTATGGAAAATATGCAGGAATATTATACTTGTGATTTATATTTTAGTTTCTACCACTCACCTGCTACTCTACTGAACTAATTTATTTCCTCTTTAAAACCTACACAAAAGCATCTTCTGTGCTACACGTTTCTCTCACCATTCTCCAATACGCAGTGCGAATCAAGTCATGTGCTGAGCAGAATCCTTTCCCTGAGAACTCTTGATAATACTGACCAGCACTCACAAGTGCTTCCCTTGAAACATTTTCAGTCATCGCAATCCCAGATGCCATGAGTCATTGGATGTGTTTTTTTGTTTTTTGCTTTACATATATAGCACTTGGTCCTTATTTCAGCTAATGGAGTAGGTAAGAAAATGGATTCTGTTGGTTATTTCATTTTTCTTTTTCTTTTTTTTAAATAAAATAAAAAATTTTATTTAGAGTTTTTTAGTTACTCTCCGAAGTCTCTCCCACAGAATCCTCCAATCTCAATGGAAGTAATATACTTAAATCATATAAACAACGACAGTGCATGACAGAAATCAAAATGCTATTTTGATTTCTTTAATGCCATTTATAACTGTTCATTATGATGCAACTAAATAACTTAAGCATATTTATTATATTAATAATGACAATTTTAGTTTTTTGACAGCTGAATCCCTCAACATAAAGATAATTAATTTAGCCCTCTTTTACCAGTAGACACCATTCTGCTAAATAATCAGTCAATGAAGGAAAAGTAAACAAATGAACAAAAACCAGCAAAAAATGTGTATACATAAATAGTTGATTTTATGATTGGGATAGATGGAATCTATTTATAGAAGATAGTAATGTTTATTTGAAGATAAAATTAGGTTCACATCATTAAGAAACCTATGTAGATAGATACTATTAATGTGATATATATTAATAGTATATTGATACATTAATCAGAATATATTAATTTTTTCTTATCTGTTATTTTTTACTCTATTCATGAGAGGGGAGATCTATAAAGCCAATATTAACTTTTACTGGAAGAGAAATAAATTGATGATGAAATATCAGATGCTTTCACAAAAATACATAAGTTGAGATGAGAATTTTTAGCTGTCTTTTTCAGCACCAACTTTAAAAATTAAAGTTATTTTAGATCAGTTATACAATTAGTCTAAAAATTAGTTTAAAACTTCAAAAAACAAAGAAAGTCAAAATGAGAAGCAGATGGGCCTATACTTCTTTAGACATGAACTGTCTGTTTCTCCTTATGATCAAAAGAAAGGCAAGAAAGGAAAATGGAATAAAACACCCGAGATTTCACAGACATTGCTACACATTGCCATGTATTCATTAGATAGCCAAATATATTCATATTGACACACTCATTCTTACTCAGTATGTTCATACTATCATATTTGAGTGCTTGGTTTTAAAAATATTTGATTGAAATTAGGTATTTTGCACTCAAATTATTAAGGGTAGATATTAATATAAATTTTGTTTATAGTCTAAGGTTTATATTTTTATAATATTTGAGGACAGTGAAAATGTTTACTTAACCTGACATTATTTCAATTGTGACACGTAAATATTCCTATAGTCTATGTTGTAATAGATGTAAGACCCACTCAAATGCATACTAGACACATATTAAATTGTTAGTTTTACCTTATTATGTCTACTACAAAAATTATGAAAAACTATTTTTGTCAGCAATCACTAATCTCCAAAATTCTAAGCTCATTAGTGTGGTAGAAACACCTAATTGTCATCGAGACTGATGAACAACTTATGGTAATGGCACACAGACTGAGAGAATATTATGCTAAAAAAAAAAAAATAGGAGGATATCCAATTACAAAATTTTAGGATTTATGGATCCTCTGTCCTTCAAATACTGCAATATTGGACCAAATATATAATTTAGCACTAAGGTGCTAAAAATAGAACTTACTAATAAAGACTTGCTTCTCCATTCTCTATTACGCTCACACGTGCTGCAGAATTCTATCAAGCCATCATCTTCTGGTTTCTAGTCCATCACTGGCATATTATTTCTCAGATCACATTTTTGCCATATATTCTTTGTTCAAACTGAGAGTTCATGTAATTTTCTCAATCTCATCCTGGTACTATCAGTACTACCTCACTGACAAAATACATATGTTCCAAAGACATTTGTAAATCATATTTATGTCAAAAATCATACATTTTTTACTGAATTACATTACAGTCAAATGTTCTTATGAGGGAAATAATATCATTTTAAGCTAAAACATTTGCTTTGCATTTTTCACTATTTTATAACAGGAAACTTTGATCACTACTAATAGCCATCTGTCTCTTTCCACTTCAAACTAAAGCATCTTTTGCAAGACTATGATTGTCTCATATGGATATATAAGTATTCCCATTTAAATATCCTCTATTCTCTTCTGCAGGAATCTGGACTTTATTGCCTGTTCCTGAATGACTCTTTCTTATTTCATTATCCATAAATCCTCTCATACCTCTTCTAAAAATCTCTCAAATCCTTTCTCTTCTTTTTCCCTCCACTTACATTTCTTTGCTTAAGAACTTTCAATCCTCTTTTTAGAATGGCACAATAGCCTGTTAACTGGTTTCAAGTCTCCAGTATTACCAAGCTCCCAATTTAATGTGACAACTAAAATGGATTGCTGAGACACACTAAGTACATTGATTCGATGCCCTATTCAAAGCTTTCTGTCTAGCTCATAACATTATATTTTATATTGTGTCCCAAAGAATATCAATTGAAAAATCAAAATGAGATTAGGGGAAGAGAAACAAAGTTCCATAGATAAATAAGCTTAGGAAATTGCAGACATAATTCTTTTCATTGCTGTAGGCCCCTCAGGGTATTTTGAAGTTGTAGGCATGTTGAATATCCAGGAAGAGAGAATAGTATGCAGCATTTCCCAAACCTATTTGTTCATAAATTCTGTGGCATAGACAAAGAGGCTGCAGATACTTAATGAACACAATTTGAAAAATGTTGGGCTTAGGGACAGTTTCAAACTTTCATGTGTGGCAATAGGAGTGCCTTTAATTCTGTCCACATCTAAAACCGGGCTCAAATCAACTCTGCTCTTCCCTGTTATTCTTGCTACACTGAAACAGTCGCTTACAGTGCCTCCATTGGTGATCATACTTGCATTTTTTTCCCCCCCAGGACAGGCTCTTGCTCTGTCACCTACCCATGCTGAAGTGCGATAGCAGGATCACAGCTCACTGCAGTCTCAACCTCCTGAACTCAAGCAATCTTCCCACCTCAGCCTCCTGAGTAGCTGGGACTTCAGGTGAACCCACCATGCCCACCTATTTCTTTATGTGTGTGTGTGTGTGTGTGTGTGTGTGTGTGTGTGTGTGTGTGTGTTGTGTGTGTGTGTGTGTGTGTGTGTGTGTGTGTGTGTGTGTGTGTGTGTTTAGAGACAAGGTTCCCCTATGTTGACCAGGCTGGTATTGAACTCCTGGGCTCATGTAATTCTTCCGCCTCAGCTTCCCACAGTGCTGAAATTACAAGTGTGAGCCACCATGCCCGGCCTAAATTTGCTTTTATATTTGCCTAATATGTCCTTTCCTGGGAAAACTCTTGCCCCACTCTCAAGAATCAGCATAAGTATTGCTTTCTTTAATCCAATATCTACCCTCCCCAACTGTTACTTAAAATCACTTGAGAAATCTCTAGATCTTTACAAGTGAGGCCCCAGTATTGGTTTTCATTCCTGACGTTGGTTCTGAGAAAGTGTAAGTGCTGAGAGCCATTGCTCTGATTCTCATAAAAAGAAACCATGCCAACATTGGGCCACTGTTCTAGCTGATGCTCCTACTGCAGCACTCGTCATGCTGCATTGTGTTAGTTTACATGTTTTGTCATTAAATCAGGACTATTACTGATGTTCGTATTTCTGTAAAGTATTACTATTTTGATACAGAATAGATATTCAGTAAGTATATATTATTAATCAGCAAAAAAGTTTAGTCTAAAATTGGATCTTAACTCCCTAATAGATATGGACATTTTACAAATATTTATTATTTTGCATTATAACAGAAAGGCAAAAAATTCGCATCCGCATATAAGTGCCATCATCATGAACCAACAACTATTGTAAACGGTAAATTAGAAAGATAACATTATTAAAAGTTTGAGAATTGTATGAGTAAAAATTTTATGTCCTTGTATTTGGAAAAAGACTGTACAGTAAACAAACCTGGAGGGCCAAGTTAATAATCATAGTTGTTGAGGTACTATAAATCATTTAAGCTTTGGAAAGATAGATTACACAAAAATTCAGCAAACTTGTTGTGGCAATAGTGTTTAACATAATGAGATAAAAATTACTGTATGGAAGACTATGTATGAAATAAATTATTTATTTTGCCAAAAGCACTGTATAAGTTTAGGGGGTAGCTATTAACAAAATAGGTCTGAAAAATATTTTTCAAAACAATAAAGACAAAATTGACTCGAAATGTGAACAGTGAGTTTGCAAATCACCTATCCTTGGAGGACCACTCTTAAAAATCTGGTGAAATATAGCAATATCAGAAACCAATCAGAAACATTTAAATAAAATTAAAACCTTAGATGTAACAAACTGAAATGAAATTAAGGCCTTAGTAAAGAGTTAGATCATCAGATTTCTAAGAAAATAATCCCCAAGACAGCCCATAACCCAGTTTAACCTTGGTGAAAGTTTATTGCCCACCCCAAATCCATTCTTTTCTTTTTCACTTGTAGCAAAATCCTGATTTTTGGGGAGTGGCATTGCGTCCAGCTAGAAAACTTTATACTTCCAATGATTTTAGCAAACCAAGTCATGGCCAGTAAGATGTAGGTGGAAGTTTTAGATAATGCTTCCGGAAAACTTTTTATTATGAGCTGAAGTTACCTGACAGTATTTTATAGTCCTTCTGCCTCTCATGAAGACATGACAGCTGGAGCTACAGTGATTACCAATGGCAATGAGATGGTCTTGAGGATGAAAGTCACTTGCAAAGTATGTTGAGCAGAGAAGAGATAGCCTGAGTGTTGTGGTATTATGGAGTCATCACAGCTACCCTACATTATGTACTTTTTCACATTTTAGTTTATTTCACTGAGTTTTTTTTTTTCATGTCTGTTGCTAGTAACAAAATGCAATACCAAATTGATAGACAATGCTCCTTCTCAGAAGACTGTCATCTAACTGGTGCTATTTAGTACTTTTTTCCTATGAATACATGCCTAAATATCTTTCCTTGACATGTAAAAAGGGAATCTAGAGAAATATTATTATTTTCTGGCTTTTCTGAAGGTCCTGTCTATCCTCTGGATGACTGACATCCAACATGACCATAAAGGAGAACCTAATCACTATTCATAAGCATTACAGAAGCATGTACAATATTCTTCCTCTACTGAGTGAAAGATACCCTGTGATCAATTAATTAGGGAGCTTCAACATTTAGAATAAGTGTAATCATTGGCACATTTATCTAAATCATTTGATTTAAGAGACATTCTTCATGCACCTGTAATTTGATCAAGGTGACTTAAGATTGCTTTTAGGGAGGCATGACTGGACTTGACTGTAACTAAGGAAACACATATTAAAATAATTACATTTAACTGTGTTCATAGAGCTTGAAGAATATATGAAGAGAAGGGAGATAGACTAAAAATAAATGAAAGAATGGGACTGAAAGTTAAAATATGATAATGTTCTGAGCATTAGTCACTGGAGAATGTGCCTAATTTAAATAATTAAATTTGTGTTCTCTGTGAGCTTCATTAGCACAAGTCTAATTCTGACTGTTAGGCTGTAATGAAATCCCCAAAATAGTGCCACCCTGTTGGGATATCTTTGACTGGACAGCTGGCAATTCTCAAGTGATTTCTGTCAGTCCCTGGCACTCAGTATCCTCAAACAGACCACCCCTACAGGAGCATGACTTTGCTCAATAGTCTTCATAAATCAGTTTTATTCAAATTGTAACCTATTTATTCCAAAACCCATATGAAAAATATAATATATGGAGAGAACAGGATTGTTTTGTCATTCTCATTCTTAACTTCTACACAATCTCTTCTAATTGTTCATTTTCTTATTATGTGGCTTTAGTTCTTCCATCACTTATAAAATGTAGCCATTTATCCAAGTTTCAGTGCTTGGATGATGCCCTTCGTCATAAAACATCCTCCAGTTATCAAAAATAAAACCCTAAGAACTACAACTTCATCTCCCTACTCTCCTTTTCAGTTAAATTTCTCCAGAGCTGCTATACTTGTCTTCAATCATTTTTCCTTTCTCTACTTAATCCACCCTCATCCAACTTTAACCTCTCCATGAAACTGCTATGTAAACATCAGGAGTGCCCTTCATGTCGCTAAATGCAAAGGTCAGTGTTCTTTCTTCATCTTCCCTGATCTAACATCAGATTTCCAAACAGTTTATCACCCCCTCCTTATCAAAATACACTCTAGCTCTTTATTTTCCAGGACCCTATATATTTTTGAGGTCACTTATAACTCAACGATTCCTCCTTATTAGGTCCTTCTGCTGATTTATTCTCTTCTCTCCAATCCTTCATATTGGTGTGTCTGGGGCTGAGTCTTGATCCTCTTTTGTTCGCTATCAATACTCATTCTGTTGGTATTCTCAGGACTTGAAATACCATGTCCATTATCATCTCATTTCTGCTGCTCAGTACCAGTGAAAACATGCGTAAGTTGCTTATCCTTTCCATTAATCACTTTCTTGATTTGTAATATAGAAGCAAAATACAAATTTACCTCTTGTTTTTGTTCTTCAAGGCTGTTCTCCCACTGTCTCTACCTTGTAAAATGGCTGTGTAAATTAAATATTAATGTATTTAAATTTATCTTGGCACACAGTAGGAGTGTAAACTAGAAAAAAGGGTGACAGACTAGGGAGAAAGGTTAGCAAGAGAATTTGCTCTTCAGATGTGACCCAAAGTGTTTACGTCCATTGATCTGAGATTGCCATTCTTGCTTCTTCTCTGAAGAGCCTCTGTGACTTTGAATGACACATTAAATGCTCGGGCCTTGGCTTTCTTTCCAATAACAGGAAGGGATTGATCTAGATGACTTCCCAGATCCCTAATATCACTAAAGATTCATGCTTCTCTTGAGTCTTCAGGATCAGGGCAAAGTTTCACACCAAAACCAGTCCTTGGCCTTTGAACATGACAGTTCCAGGATGGTATTGATTTTTCACATTGATTCTAAAGGATATTCAGAGGGAGGGTGAGATTTGCAGTTCAGCATTGGTTAGGAAATGAGAAAGGAGCCGATGTTCATCCTCATTACCTGGTACGACTTCTGGATGGTGAGAATCCTTGAAAAGAAATAAAAGGACAATAATGAATAAGACAAGAATAATAATATTAATAAAAGCAAGAGTGATATTCAATATATCACAGCATTAACACAATAGTAACAATAGGAATGGCATGGGCACTGACAGTGAGAATATCTTTCAGGTATGTAGGTATATTCCTGCTAAATGCCACCTCTGAGTGTAGGGAATTTTTGCAGGATTAAGAAAGGTCAATTAAGATAAACTAGATGAAGGAAAAAATAAGGAGAAATTGCTATTAGCTCACTCTGAGAATAGTTAGAAGTTTAAATTTTAATAAGATCTGAAAGAAAATATATTAAATTCTCTAGCTTATTAGTCCTTTAAAATATTTTGTGACTCACAAAATTGCCCATTACATATTCTGCACTTTGAGCCACCAAAATGGGCATCTAGCTTTTTAAAATACAACTGTGAATGTGCTATTGTTTCTACATTACAAACAAGGACAGTGATGCACTGAGAGGTTAGGCAACACATGCATGTTTTCATAGGCAGTGAGTGGCAGAAATAAGATGATACTTCAGATATTCTAGTTTCTGGGTCCCTCCCTTAGATTTGTACCAGCCATTTCTTCTCACTGGACATTTCTGCTTACTACTCTTTTTGAAAAATGCTTTACATAGAGGACTGAGAATGCCCTCTAACAGCAAACAGTATCGATATTTCAGGGGAAGGGTTTATTTTTATCACTCAGTATTAGAAAACCTATTTTGATCTCAGTAGAAATGAATTTATTTGGCAACTTCATTAAATTCTGCACATTTATTTTTCTGGCAATGTAAGTCTAGTGAGGTAGAGGCCTCTTAGATCGGCATTCGGCTTCCTGTCTCTCATTTCTACTCCCTTGTACTATAAAGTAGTAGCAGCTTGAATACTTCTGAGCCTCTCAACAGCTGATGCTCTTGTACACTCTCTGCCACTTGGCTACTGGCTTCTGGCAGCTTGCACTGGCAAATATGGTCCCCACTGTTTCTAGGCTCGGAGGAGCAAATGCATATAGCATGGTGGTTAAGAGCACAAGTTCTACTGCCAGATTTCTGGGATTCAAATTCCTACTCTGACACTTACTATGTGGGTATGACTTTAGGCAAGATACATATCTTCATGTCTCGGATTTTTTCTTAATCTGTAAAATTAGGATCATAATAGTCCATAACTCATATAATTGTTGTAAAGATTAAATAAGTTCATCAGTCTATGGTGCTTAGGAAGCGCTCGGCAAGTCTACACGATGATTTATTATTAAGCTTCAGTTAATTTACTAATGCTAACATTTTCATAGAAACTTCAGTTTGCTTTTGAATTCTTTTTTTATTATTCTAGAAACAAAACCTTTTTAAAATTGCTAATATACTATGAATAAAGATAAAATACCAGTATAGTATTAAAAAACTGTACATTGTGTAAGTTCTTATTATTTAGTGTGCCTCTCTTTTAACTAGTAGCCCTTCCAGCCCTGCATTTCAGTGAGTCTTACGATCTTGCATTATTTTGATTGCAAACACACACAATTGAAACTTCATTCCCAATATTTCACTTTTACAATTAGAATATAATGATTCTGTGCTTTCTATTTTTCTATATATATTTAAAAATAAATCTATTTCAATGGCTGGCATTAATAATATTAAAATGCAACTGTTGTGCTAATGCTTAGGAAATATTTTTAAATGGGTTTTAAGCATGCATCAGTTATCAAGGAGACATGCCAAGGTGGCTCAGTTGATTTTTGGTGATACTAAGGAAGTTCCTGACTCCTGGTCCTGCAACAGAATGAAAAAGAAGCCAGACTGCCTTTGACACTCACTGGGATATTCATCATCATTTCAGTAAGGGAGGATGGACAAAGTGATTACTTCAGAAGCTCATTATCTTTCTATAGTCCTTATGCCTAAAATTCCAGTGCTTGCCAATCCAGAGCAAGATTTTCCAGTTTAAAAATATGGCCAATATTTTCATAAGTCCTGCGTTTTATAGGCTACTCTTAGGAGTTGGAATAAAGAAGGAAAGCACTGGGACATTTTCATGGTCAGAATATTGGTATGATTTTCTTTCCTTGAAAATAGAAGTGAAGTTCAGGATTAGACTGTGAATATATTTAGCCCTAAATATATTATGAATCGAAGCTTTCTTTATACTGGTCAGCAAAACTGAGAAGCCAGAGAAATGTTCTAATGTAATCTATCAGGTACAATACTCTAAGTAAGTTAAGGTAGACACAATTAAAATAATTCAATCAATATTAATTAACCCTCCCCCACTTCATGTACATTTCTTTGGCAGAGGCTTAAAAGGAAATAGACAAATGAGGTATAAGCTCTGCTTTTATGCCACTGTATTTAGGAAAAATAAACGGTGAAAGTTGATCCTAATCTAATTAGTAGAATCTGGAGAGACTTTTTAAATGCCTGAGCCCTGTTCACAAATCAGGACCACTAGGATTAGACCATCCCTATCATAGGCTGAACTAAAATCCAAACCTAAGCCTCCAGCTCTCCCTGGCTTTAGAGGTAGGGGCCTGCATAGGTAAAGCATCCTTCAAAAGGAGCCATTAACACCACTTCCACCAGAGGGTGCAGTCTTGCTGAGACAAAGGAAGCCAGAACAAACAACTCCTCTAGAACCAGTGACGGAAGAGTGAAATGGAAAGAGCTGTACATTTCATGACACATAAATTCTTTTCTTTTGGCTCATGAACCCAATAAACTCAAATTTCTTTGAGTTTTAAAACCTTTGATTATAAGTATTTTCAGCAGGTTTTCATTCTTCATCATACAGTTATTGCAAACTGATGTATGAGGTATTGGGCTAGGTGTGAAGATCCAAGAGCCAGTCAAGGAAACATGATTAGACACATAAGGTAGTAGAATTTTCAGACAAAAAACAGCTTCTACCTTTTAGATACTTGTTAAAATGTGCTTAATTTAGTTGACCACGGTTAGGTCAGGAAAAGTTGAAATTCACTATACAAAGTGAATTTCAAATCTTCCTAACCTATAAGAGTTTGTACTTGTAAACATAATATTAATATGTTCTATAATCTAGCCCCAAATTTTTACTCCAAAGGTATTTGGTATAATACCTGAAAAAGTGTGCATTCTAGTTAGACTAAATTCTCAATCCAATTAAAATGGATTGTCTGACAGCACACTTTACCATTGGATGACTTTGCACAATGTGGTTACCTCAGCCTAGAATCCCTCTTCCTATTCCTTCAACCTTTCAAACCATAAAAACCAGCTCAAATTTTATGTAATCCATGGGTAATTCTCCAAGTGAAAGAAATTTATTTGAGTTTAAAAACTCTTTGGTTAAAGTATGTTTAGCAGGTTTTCATTCTTCATCAAATAGTTTTTGCAAACTCTAATGTATGAAGCATTGGGCTATGTGTGAAGATACAACAGTCAATGAAACATAATTAGACAGAAAGGCTAGCAGAGTTTTCAGACAAGCAAGCAAGTCACTATGATACATATGTATTTGTAGTTATAATATAGGGTTCTAGGCAACTAAAAGACAGTCATACATCCCAGGTTCAGGGTGTCAGGAAAGACTACCTTGAAGACATGAAGCCAAGGTTGCCTAGGACTTAGCAAATCATTGGTTGAAATAAATAATGAGCTCCAAGTTAGAATTCTGATTATGCCAAATTGCTGCTCAAAAACTTGTAATGACTCCTTATATTACACAAAATAGAATCTATGCTGCTAAGCACTTATAGCTGCACAGGAGTTAGTCAAATGAATAGGGGCCCGGGAATGGGAAGGAAGAATATTTGTGGCATAAGAAAAGCCTGAAGGAGAAAGAGCATGGCACACAGGGTAGGTGGCATACTTTCTCACCCTCCTAACCCACTACATAATAAAACAGGCTTTATTTGCCTTTATGTAAAAATACCGTAGCATCTTTTAAAAAAAATCTTCACCACCAGATGGTAAGTTTTTTACTTGAAAGAAGTTGCTATATTCTTCAGAATGTCATATACACACAGCCTAGGACACTGATCAATTAATTGTCTTGAATTCGATTAAATATTATACAATATCATTGTTGAAAGGAGAAAGGATCACTATATAGGAAAATTAGGTATTTTCTCTTTATATACTTTATATGCTGTCAAATGCTATTAATTATTAATTAATATTGAATTTAGCTTCTGTGCTTTCCAGAAATTATTTTAACTTACTCTCCACTCTGATGTGTCCAGTTTTTGTACATAGCCAACTACCATGGTTTCTATCTGTCAGAGCTCTCCACTTACAATGTCAGAAGTTGATGTAATGTTTAATTCCTCAGGCGTCGAAAGTCTTTCATCTTTCCAGACTATACTGAGCTAGAACTTTATCCCTTCTTTCTGTAGGGTCAGAGAAAAATGTAATTCCATCTGTATTCACTTTTACTGTGGTTTAAAACATGAGCTATAACCTAGGAAAACATGTTAGCAAATACCACCGCTGTCACACTTCTTCTCCCTAGAATGACATTAATGCCTCTTCGATAATACCTCTCACAAGCTTCTATTTCTTATTGGTCTTACCTTTCTTCTTTTACTTTTTTTGAATGAAGAGTACAAATAACTTTTTGTTTTCTTTCTGAATCAGTTGTGAGTAGTTTAAAAGGTTGATATTCCATCAATCCCAAATTCTTAAGTGTGCAATTCCTGAAAACAAGGACATTTGCTAACATAACCACAATATGACCATCAAAATCAGGATGTTAACACTGGAAAACAAATATCATCTGTTATAAGATGAACTGTATTCCTCTCCTCAAAATCCACACATTGAAGTACCAACGCTCAGTACCTCAGGATGTGATTCTATTTGGAGATAAGGCTTTTAAAGACGATATTAAGATGAGGCCTGTCTAATCCAATCTGATGAGTGTCCTTATGAGAAGAGAAAATTCAGACACAAAAAGAGACACTAGAGGTGCAGATGCACAGAGAAATGATTAAGTAAACAAGCAACAGGAAGAAGAAATCTGCAAGCCAAAAAGAAAAGCCTCAGAAGATACCAACATTGCCAGCAACTTGATCTTGGAAATCCAGCTTCCAGTGCTATGAAAAGAGTAGCTTTTTAATTATTTAAGCTATCCAGTCTGTTATTTTGTTATGGAAGTCCGAACAAGCTAATATACCAATGAATATACAAACCCCATTCAAGTATTTTAAGTTGTCCAATAATAAAATGTATAGTGAAATATCCAAACAATTGTCAACTGTATTTAGTCATGTTTCTTTATTCTCAATAGATCTGGAACAGTGGCTTGTTCTTCCACTGACTTTCATGATTGTAACACTTGAAGAATAGACTTGCAGAGCTATTTTATAGAAATACATTTAATCTCTCTTATAATTCCTCATGATTAGATTCCGGTAATACATACTAATTTAGTCTCTGAATCCTCTGTTGTACTTTGACCCAGTGCTTGTGATATGAAGTTGATCATTTGATTAGGCTTTTGTTTGCTGTGATTATGTAATTTAAAGGTAGTCCTTTTCCTTTTATAATTATTTAAGTTTGTTGTTGGTGTGTTATTTTTCATGGGGAAATAGTTTGAGACTATGTATGTATCCCGGTTGCTATACTTTGGATGTTGTACCCTCCAATCTTTATGTTGAAATTTAATTCCCAGTGCAGAGGTGTTGAAAGATGAGGCTTAGTGGAAGGTGTTTGGGTCATAGGAGTGGATTCCTTATGAATAGACTAATGTCCTCTCTCAGGCGTAAGAGAGGTCTTGCAAGAGACCTGGTTGTTGAAAAGTGCCTAGCATCTTGCTCCTCTCTTGCTTGATTACTCTCTTGCTACGTGGTATTTGCACATGCAAGGTCTCATTTACCTTCCGCCACAAATGGAAATAGCCTGAGGCCCTGACCAGGTGCCCAATCTTGAACTTTTCTAGCCATCAGAATTGTGGGCCAAATAAACCTTTTTTCTTTATAAATTACACAGGCTCAGGTATCCTTTATAGCAACACAAAACAGACTAATACACTGATTCTTATCAAAATTTTAAGCACCGTTTTTAGCATCCATAGATGATTCTTGCCTGAATCAAGTTCTATGATGTTTACCAGATGGTGCATTTTTTAATTCCTTCATTCCTTCTACGTACATAATTTTCTTCCATGAGGGAAGATTTATCTTATCTCCATTTACTTATTCATTCATTTATATAATTTACATATTTATTTATGTTAATGTTTAAATCAAACCAGATTTTAAAATGGGAGTCTCTTCGAGCTGGCATCCATGTTCTTTTGATATGTCTTCAACATTCTTTGATGTTTTCCTTTACATCACGATGTTCCAGGCTCATCTTTTACTGTCCTACTCCTAAAGTTAGCGATTTCCTCAAGAAACCTTGCTTCTTGTTAATGACAATTATATTAATATTTAGAAGCCAAGATCCAGGTACTAAATGAGCTCATTGCTATTGGGGTGTCACTTCTCCCAGACCCTTCCAGTTTAGGGGACAGAAAATATGTATGTGTTTGTGTGTGCATGTGTATGTGCGTGTATGTAAAACCATGAGTTCATACTGATAACTCTAATTCCAATCAATATCATAGGTTTTTTCTTTTTATATTTATAGCTTTCCTTTCTAACAGTGAGAAATATGTCTGCTCAATATTTATCAATGTAAATAGAATCAGCTCTTATGTATGTAAAAATCTGTTGCTGACAATATCTAGTGTGAACACCCTCTGCCTCTTTCTTAGACTCTACCACTCTATGCTTGGCCACTACCACAACCCCCTGTTTGAACATTCTCTTCCTCGACTCAGGGTAGCAACTCTATTTCACCAACACAAGACTAACTTGCTCTTACCCCCAGGTGAATTATTCAGAAAGGAAGAAAGCAAAGAAACATACAAACTAGTTTTTAAATTAAACATTTTTTCTAACTATGGAATTAAAGATGTTCCAGGTATCTACCAAAATATGAGTTAAAGTGATTCCAAAATTGAAATAATCTTTCTTCCATAACTGTTTAATTAGGCAATCTTATTAAATTCTTCTAATGAGATTACAAACAGGTGCACATTTGGACAAGCTCTCCCTCTCTTTCACTTTTTCATTCTGTTTTCTGAGTATTGAAAGCAGTGGTGTTCACCTGATTTAACAAAGACCGCCTGGGAGCATACACCTTAAATCTATAAAATTTTTATGTCACATGTATCTTAACAAAAGAGAAAAAAAATACTGATGCATTAGTCCTACTCCACAACAATAAAATCATAATCTCTGGTGTAAGGCCCAATCACGGGCATTTTCTAAAACAGTCTCTTTGTTTTTTGTTTGTTTGTTTGTTTGTTTGTTTTTTGAGACAGGGTCTTACTCTGTTGCCCAGGCTGCAGAGCAGTGACACGATCTCCATTTGTTTCTATCTTTAGTTAACAATCACTGTAAAATGTTCTCCACTCTTTAAAACTTACTTACCATAAAAATAACATATGGCCTAAACTTACTGTAATAGGCAAATACTAAACTTGCCATTATACTCTCTACCCTGTGGGGTTCTGCCCTTATATAATCTAATTTCCTGTAATGTGGGTAGGATTTGCTTCTAGCCAATAAAAAGTGTCAAATGTGAAGTAATTTCACAGATGTAACACAGGCTCCAAATCAGTTAATTTTGATTCAATCAAAATAAGATTATCTTGGGTGAGCATGTGTCTTAGTCTATTTTCTGATGCTATAACAGTGCTACCCACTAGGTAATTTATATAAAATAAAAGTTTCTTTCTTACAGTTCTGAAGGCTAAGAAGTCCAAGAACATGGTGCTGGCATCTGTTGAAGGTCTTCTTACTGCATCACCACATAAGAGAAGGTTGAAGAGCAAGAGAGACCACGGCACCAGAGGCCAGACTCTCTTTATAACAACCTACTGTCAAGATAACCTCTCCCTGGAGAACAATGTTCATTCATTCATTCATGAGGGTTCTGCCTCCATGAATCAATTACCTCTTGTTAGGCCCCACCTCCAAAAATTGCTGCAGTTGGGATTTAGTGTCCAACACATAAACTTTTGGGGGGGATACATTCAAACCATAGAAACATGACTTAATTAAAATCCCTTAAAAGTGGGACTGAGCACTCCCTAATGAGAAAGACTCTCTCTTCATCACCGGCTTAAAAAAAAGTAAGTCCCTCTGTTGTGAGAAGCCCTCTGGAGAGGGGAATGTGGCAAGGAGCTGCAAAGAGCGCAAGCAGCTACTGGAAGCTAAGGGTGTCCTCTTGTTGACAACCAACAAGAAATCTGTATCTCAGTCCTATAACTACAGAGAAATGAATTCTGCCAACAACCGGAGATCTTGGAAGATGATCTTTTTCTAGCAAATCTTTTAGATGACGATGCAGCCTGACCAATACCTAAACTGAAGCCTCTTACACCCTAAGCAGAGGACCCCATTAGGTTGCATCCAGAGTCCTGACCCACAAAAACTGTGAAGTGGTAAATGTGTGTTGTTTAAAGTTGCTAAATAAATGAGATGGTGTATTATGCAGCAATAGAAAACTAATATAATTGCCAACATCATTTTGGCTGCTGGGCAATATTCCCATTCTTTAAAGGGGATTTATCTTATTTGGTTATACACATGGAAAAAGTAGAGAATTGGACATAGGGTAGATGATCAGGAAATATTTTTTATTGACTGGAACTATCTGATAAAAATAATCTATGGTATAATGAACATGTCTGGTCTGTTATATTTCAGCTTTCCGAAGAATATTTACACTTCCAAGGAGCACATTTGATGTCACTGCCTTCTTCCTTTGTGCTGAAAGTCAGTAGTTTGACATATTTTTCTAATGGATCTCTTATAAAATGCATATTTCAGTCCCCCCCACAGAAATAATATGTTAAAACCTTACCCTAATAAAAGGGTATTAGAAAGTAGGGACTTTAGGAGGTAATGAGGCCATGTGGGTGAAGCCTTCATTATGGGATTAGTGTTTTTATATGAAGAGAGAACAGAGGAGAGATTCTCTCAATTAGACAGATTACTAGATAGATATATAGATATATAGATAGACAGATAGATAGTTATAGATGTAGACATACATATAGATATCTCTCACCCACCTTTCCCTCCCTCTGTCTGCCATGTGAGGATACAGCACAAAGTTGTCCATCTGTAAACTAGGAAGAGGACTGTCATGAGAAATCAGGCAGGCCAGCCTCTTGATCTTGGACCTTACAACGTCCAGAATTGCTAGCAATACATTTCTATTGTTTAAGCAAGACAGTCTATGGTATCTTGTTATAACAACCCAAGCTGACTAAAATAGGGTCAAGGTCTGCCTTGGGACACTGGTGAATAGCTTTTATAAAAATAAATCAGTGAGTGTAAAATATAAGCACTGAGAGCATTTTAAATTTTATAGTATTGTTATCTTCTTTAATGAAAACAATATCAATTGAATTAAGCCCAACTTCATCCCACTCATTCGTACTTACTCAGGCCATCAATATATACCTATTCTTCAATCAGAAAAACTATGAAAGTTCTTTTTTCTTTCCTCTATTGGAATATGCCTCTTACAATGTTTATAAAAACACTTTTATACAAATATTCCTAGGATGAAAAAAAAGACTTTCTCTTAAGTAAAATTTGGCCTGGAGGAAAAAATAAAATATAGTAGGTTAGAGCTGGAGATAATAAAACTTGTCAGCAAACTTTGAAGCTCCCTGAAAGTACTAGAGCAGCTTTTGATAAGTGCTATCACTGTGTGCAAGTGTCTGATTTGGTCTTAAATTTTGTCACTCTGTTTATTCTGCATAACTTCACACTTCAGCCAAATTTGTTTCCATGTGTTTTATGTCCTCTGAGCCTAGTTTTCTAGTTCAAAATGGGCTACATGCCTTCACTGTAATTTCTAACTACTAACCTATTTAAAAATAAGTTCACGTTCTACCTTCTCTATAAGAAAGGCTAATGCTCCTTTGAATTTTCAATATATAACACAGCAAACTATCTTTCTGGTAAAGGGAAGGAGGAAAGGAGGAGACTATGGGCAATGAGTTACTCAAGGCATCTTGCTATAAGATTTTTGTTTATTTTTTAATATTTTCTTTTTTAAAATAATTTCAACTTTTATATTAGATTCAGGCAGTACATGTGCAGCTTTGTCACATGGGTATATTGTGTGAAGGGTGAGAATGTAAATTAGTTCAGATACTGTAAATTATTTTTCATTATTGAATACTTTATCTTTTTACAGCAGTTTTGGGTTCATGGCAAAATTAAGAGGAAGTTAAAGAGATTTCACATATACACCTTACCCCTATACATGTGAATCCTCCTCCATCATCGACATTCTCCACCATAGCGGTACATTCATTATAATTGATGATCTTACATTGACACATCATAATCACCCAAAGTGTTTAATTTACATTAGGGTTTGCTCTTGGTGTTATACATTCTATATGTCTAGAAACATGTGCAATGACATGTATTTATAAAGTACCATAAAGAGAATTTTCACGCCCTAAAAATCTTCTGTGCTTCACCTATTCATCCCCTCTCTCTCTTAATACTTGGAAACCACTAATCTTTTGTAGTATGCTATAAGTGATATTTTGTGGCTATAAGGCTAATGATGGCCATAAGGCCCACTCAAACATCTCGCAGAACCTATGCTATGTTACACTTAGCAATATGATATAACATGGCCTGGAGACTTTTAATCCTGGCCCAGGGATTACTATGTATTTATAATGACAGCGCTTAAAAACACTAGTTGTCCTAGAGACACGGACACCTCAGCACAGATGCAACTTTCGTTAACCTTAAAACAAATCTTCCCCTTACAAGAATAGCTTAAACTCCCTTTATGAAGCAAACACCTGTTAACAGACCTGGACTGAATGCAAGTATAAGAAAGGGGGAAGCATTCCCTAAACTCTGAGAATGGTCTCCAGATGGAGACCCTCCCAGTCAGGCACTCTTCTAACCCCCGAGTGGATATGGCCCAGCCTATGAGCCAGCTCTCACTGTCCATCTTGTAAGAGTACTCCCAGAATAAATACCAGATTCATCTTTAGTGGGAATTGGACCAAAGGGAACATATCACCCCTGGGAGAGTTGGTTAACAGGGGCCACCCAAGACCCCTAAACATGGCATCTTTTTGCTGTCACCATAGTTTTGCCTCTTTAAGAATGTAATGTTGTTGAAGTCATACAGCAGGTAGCTTTTTTCAGTTTATCTTCTTTCACTCCTTAACACTTATTTAATGTTTCTCCATGTTTCATGGCTTAAAAGCTCATTTCCATTTAGAACTGAATAACATTCCCTTGTCTAGATATGCTACAGTTTATTAATCCAATCACCTAGTGAAGGACATCTTGGTTGCTTTCAAGTTTGAGAAAATATAAATAAAGTTGCTATAAATATCCATGTACAGGATTTTGTGTGGACATAATTTGTATTGCTAGGTTTTATGGTACAGTATGTTTAGTATTATAATAAACCATGAAATTGTCTTCAAAATCCACTCTACAATTTTGCATTCCTACCAGCAATTAATGAGAGTTCTTGCTATTCCACATTCTTGTCAGCACTTGGTGTTGTCAGCGTTTTGGATTTTGGCCATTCTAGTAGGTGTGTAGTGGTATCTCATGGTTGTTTTGATCTGCATTTCCCTGATGACATATGTATTAGTCAGGGTTCTATAGAGAGATAGAACTAATTGAATAGGTATATATATAAAGGGGACTTTATTAAATATTAACTCACATGATCACAAGATCCCAAAATAGTCCATCTGCAGGCTGAGGAGCAAGGAGAGCCAGTCTGAGTTCCAAAACTGAAGAACCTGGAGTCTGATGCAGATGAGTGGGTCTTTTTTTCAATCTATCTTGCCACTCTATGCCTTCTAAGTAGAGAAGTAGAGTGTGTTTTTGTGGTAGTAGGTATCATTCTTTCATTTTCATGTTTAGAACTCCCTTAAGAATCTTTTGTAAGGCTGGCTCAGTAGTAAGGAATTTCATTAGTGTCTGGAAAAGGTTTTATTTCTCTTTCACTTATAAAGCTTAGTTTGGCAGGATATAAAATTCTTGGTTGGAATCTCATTCTTTTAAGAATGCTGAAAATAGGCCCCAAATCTCTCCTGGCTTCTAAGGTCTCTGCTCAGAAATCTGCTGTTAGCCTGATGAAGTTCCCTTTGTATATGATCTTATATTTTTCTCTAGCTGCTTTTAAGATTTTTGCTTCAGCGTTGACCTTGTGTAGTCTGGTGACAGTATGCCTTAGTGATGTGCATTTTGTATAGTATCTCACAGGTGTTCTCTGGATTACTTGTATCTTGATGTCTACCTCTTTAGCAAAATTGAGAAAATTTTCTTGGATTATTCCCTTAATTTTTTTTCAGGTCATTTCTTTTTCTCTGTCTCTTTCAGGAATGGCAATAATTTATAATTCCATATTTCTTGAAGACTTTGTTCATTTCATATACTCTTTTTTTTTTTTTCCTGAGACACAGTCTCGCTCTGTCACCCAGGCTGGAGCGCAGTGGCACGATCTCGGCTCACTACAAGCTCCACCTCCAGGGTTCACGCCATTCTCCTGCCTCAGTCTCCAGAGTAGCTGGGAATATAGTCGCCCGCCACTACGCTCAGCTAATTTTTTGTATTTTTTTAGTAGAGACGAGGTTTTACCGTGTTAGTCAGTCAGGATGTTCTTGATCTCCTGACCTCGTGATCCACCAGCTTCGGCCTCCCAAAGTGCTGGGATTACAGGCATGACCCACCGCACCCAGCCCTATATTCTCTTTTCTTTATTTTTGTCTCTCGGTTAGTTTGAAAAACTGATGTTCAAGCTTGAGATTCTTTCTTCTGCTTGGTCCTATCTATTGATAAAACTTTCAATCATATTTTGAAATTTCCTAAGTGAGTTTTTATTTTAAATTCCAGAAGCTGTGCTCTAACATCCTTTTAGGATATTTATCTCTTTCTTTATTTCCTGGATTGCTTTAGATGTCTCTTTGTTTTTATGTTCAACCTTGTCTTGGATCTCACTGAGCTTCTTTGCAATTCATGCTTTGAATTGTTTATCTGTCATGTCTGAGTCCATTTTGGATAGGGATCATTGCTATAGAAATAATGGGATCCTTTGCGGTGTCATGACATTCATATTTTTCATGGTGCCTGAATACTTATGTTGGTTCCTTCTCATCCAGACATGTTGGAATTTCTCATTCTCTAAAATTGTTTTTTGGCAGGTGGGATTTTTTCTTTTTCTTTCTTATCCTTATTTTTTTTTCTTCTTTCCCTTTTCCTTCTTCCCTCTAAGGGGTCTGACTGTAGAGAATGCTTGGTAAGGTCTTTTGGCTTTGCTTCTATAGCCTTATTCACCTTTGTCACCAGGTTTTATACTGGGCTGTGCAATTCAACCTACAAGCCAGTAGATGAGACTTATGGGTAAGAGGCAGTTGTAGCCAATGTGGCTGAATATATACTTAATTCTTATTTACTGGGAGAATCTCTCTGTTTCCTCAGGCAATAGTCTGATTCACGGAGTGCACAGTAAGTGGTCAGAGCTGAGTTCTTAGTCCTGGGGGGTCAGGGGCAGGATGGGCAGGGCTGGACCAGGCAGGTTTACCTACAAGTTCTCTAACGGCAGGCACAAGTACCAGCACAAAGAGAAAATCCAGAGGATGGCTTCCAAGTACCCAGAGGTTTGCCTGGGAATGGAGTGGGGAAAGCTCCTCACTGCCAAGTTCTCTGCGCAGGGATGGAGGGCAGCCTTAGCTCCTAATCCAGGAGAGTGGGTGCTCCAGGTGCCTGGATGTCTGCCTTGGCTTAGCATGGAGTTGAGGAGGGCTCCCCATGCCAGAGTCTCTCTACAGCAATGGTGGGAAGGTTCAGGCTGCCGTTCCAAGCAAGTGGGTGCCCCTAATGCCTGGAGATATGCCTGGTCACGGACTCTGGCTGCTGATCTAGGCAAGCAGGTGCTCTGAATGCCTGGACATCTGCCTGGGCATGAAGCAGGGAGGGCCCCCCTTCACCCAGATCTACACACAGGAATGGTAGCCGAGGTTGCAAATCTGGGCAAATAGGTGCTTTGAATGCCTGGAGATCTGCTTAGGCATGAAGCAAAGGGCCCTCCTGTACCATGCTCAATGTCCAGGAAGGGTGGGGCAGCCCAGGCTGTTGGTCCAGGTAAGTGAGTACCCTAAATGCCTGGATCTATGCCTGTGCATGGAGTGGAGAGGGCCCCACTGCACCACAATCTCAGGGGAACAGGCTGGGTCATCCAGCAATGACACATACAGACCAGTTCCAGGTTGCCACGTTTGTACTGGGCTGCAAGTCACATACTTCAGGAGAAACTGCAGCTGTAGCAGCTCTCCTCTTGCTCCAGGCCTGCGCTGAGAGAGAACACAATTCCACTTCCTACTGCTGGGGCACTTTCCAGAGTTCTGGCTGTGTGGGTCCATACCCAACTCTAGAGCAGGCACTTCCATTTCTGGCCTGAAACTAAAATGCCTGTGTAGGCACACTGCCAGCTCACCAAGGAATGGCTTACTTTATGTTCTTCCAGATTTAAAATCGTGTCCTACTCTCGGTTCTGGATCTGGGAAAATGACTGCAGCTTTTTCCGTTATCTTTCATCACAGCATCTCCAAGTCTCTCCTCAAGTTCGCTCTAGGGCTTGAGAGAAACAAAGTGCTCTCCCTCAGCCTGAGTTGTTCAGATGCCCAATGAAAAGATGAGTCACAGAGGGAACTTCTCTGCCTCTCTCGCTTACTGGGGTTTCACTCACTTTTATCAGCCAGACTACATCACGAGGGCTGTTTGCCCATGCTCTACTCCCTAAGATACTCTGAGATGTCCTTCATGATTTCAGTGGATTCCCATTTTTCTTCTTCAAAAAAACTCAGAGTTTATGCACTATCTTGATATTTCCAAGTAGCTGAGCTATGCTAAAAGTCTCTGCCATCTTGAAAAAAAAAAGTTGTTTTTATAGATGGACATAATATATCAGGTAAATTAAACTGCTGTAAATAGACCTTTAGTAATGTGTGGGGTGAGGGTTTCTAGAGTCCTATAAGTGTTCTATAGTCCTACGATTTGATCTCAGTCTTTTAGTAAGCCCATGTCCTGGACTGTGAATTTCACAAGTGTTTCTCAGTTTTTTCCTGCCTTAGATGGAACAGGATAGCTATAATGAGCTGAACTTGGGTATTTCCCTTCTCGTACTTAGAAAGCTAGAGCTCACTAGAGATGGATATTATTTATTTATTTATTTATTTTTATTATTTTTTATTTTTGAGATGGAGTCTCACTCTGTCACCCAGGCTGGAGTGCAGTGGCATGATCTCAACTCACTGCAAGCTCTGCCTCCCGGGTTCACACCATTCTCCTGCCTCAGCTTTCTGATAGGACTATAGGCACCCGCCACCACGCCTGGCTAATTTTGTTTTTGTATTTTTAGTAGAGTTGGGGTTTCACCGTGTTAGCCAGGATGGTCTAGGATCTCCTGACCTCGTGATCCACCCACTTTGGCCTCCCAAAGTGCTGGGATTACAGGCGTGAGCCACCGTGCCCAGCTGAGTTGGATATTTCTATCTCCCAGGTCAGTTGGGCTCTGATAAGAAACACCACAGCAGGTTCAGATCTGGTTAATTAGTTTCTACTGGGGGCATACCTTGTTAAAAAGAACAGACTACTGCAGCATATTTCAAAATATTTTCTTTTCTTGGTCTCCTGCTAGAAGGATGAGGAGACTTTTCTCCAGTCTTTAGTGTGAGAATATAGTTGACCCCCTGGAGCTAAATCTCAAAATATCGGGGGCCCCCTGCTATTCTTGGGACTCTTGAGTTTTTACCTCTCACAGTTGTCTACACTGAACCTTCAGAAATTTATCATTACAGTTCAAGTTTACCTATCTGTGGTAGTTTCAGAACATGAGTCTTTGCTCTGGTAAACAATAACTCCCAGTATTTGCCCGTCCGTCTTTCCAATCTTGGGAGTAGCAGTTTGTCCATGTCCTCCATTCTCTTTCAGATCTAAGAAAAGTTGTTGATTTTTCAGTCTGTTTATCTTTTTACCTGTTGTGAGGACAGAGTGGCAACTTCCAAGCTTCTTACATGTGGCACCAGAAACCAGCAGTCCCATGTTACAAGGTTTACATAAGAATCTTAAGAGAGAAATTTTCCTAACTCTATTTCTACAAATGTACAAGTATATGTTAATTAATTATTTATGATAAATAGGATTTTTGATCAAATGATTTGGAGAAATACTGAGCTAAAGAAAGATCAATTTTTTTAACTTTAGTACTTCTTAGAACCTTTGCTGTAAATCTCCAAGATTACAATTTACTCTGCAAGATTTCCCCAAACCTTTTCAAATATTGAACACTTTTTGAACCTAGGAAAACAACTGGGTGTGTTTACATACTCAATATCATTAATTCCTAAAGTTCAGCTCCCAGAGCAGCTACTTCAGCATCAGCATCTGGGGACTTGTCGGAAATGCAGATTCTTGGACCTCACCCCACGGTACTGAATCAGGAACTCCGAGGGTGGGCCCAGAGTCTGTTTGAACCTGTCCATCAGGTGAATCTAATGCATGCTGAAGTTTGAGCGGCATTGCTCTATTTCACGTGTGACTTGAGTAGTCCCTATTTAATATGGTTAGGCTTTGTGCCCCCACCTGAATCTCATCTTGAATTGTAATCCCCAGGCATTGAGGGAGGAACCTGGTGAGAGCTTATTGGATCATGGGGGCGGTTTCTCCCATGCCGTTCTCGTGATAGTGAGTTCTCACGAGATCTGATGGTTTTATAAGTGTCTGGCAAGTTCCTCCTTTGCTCACGCTTCTCTTTCCTGCCACCACGCGAAGAAAAGGCCTTGCTTCGCCCTTCACCTTCTCTCATGATTTTAAGTCCTGAGGCCTCCCAGCTATGCAGAACTGTGAGTCAATTAAACCTCTTTCTTTTATAAATTACCCAGTCTCGGATAGTATCTTTATAGCAATGTGAGAACAGACTGATACACTACCTATGCTTTCTTTTAGAACAGATATTTACTGAAAGAAATATTTTTAAAGAGTAAGTGAATTAACATTGGGAACTGTGTAACCACACTGGAAACACGATTTCTCCCTGTGGAGTTGTAAATGCTTAGTTTAGAGTAATTAAAGAGACATGAACAATGTTTAACGGCTCTCAAACATTTTACTAAAGACATTGACTCTAAAATCAAAGGTGTTTAATTGATAGGAAAAATATAGATATTTTTCCACTCTCCAGTCTGTCAGTCTTATAATTTACAGCATAAGATATTTCTTTTCAAATGAACATCAAGGAAGTAAATGTGCTAAACGTTAACAGCTGTTCTGAAGTAATTCATCAGTTGCCATATGCAGACCAGGTGAAACTTTCTTAAATGCCCATTTAAGTAACTTAAGGTTGCATGTGTTAGTAATGTATGTTAAGTACTTGACAACTTGTGTTGTTTGCAGGGAAATTCTAAAATCCCACTGAATATGGTAGTGTATCACAGCTTTGTAATTATAAATAAAAATATGCAATACCAAAAGGTTTACTGCATAAGCATATGCATAAATGTGTGTGTATGTGTGTCTGGGGATGGGGGCAGGTATTAGTTCTTATCTGTATTGCACGGAAAGAGGCAATAACAAAATTTGGGTTGAGCGACTATAGCTTATCTAGATGGGCCAATGACCGGATAGGCTATTTGCTAGCACTGAAATAAACATATATGGGATGCAGGTGCAGAATGTGAAGGTTTGCTACGTAGGTATACGTGTGCCATGGTGGTTTGCTGCACCTATTGACCCATCCTCTAAGTTCCCTCCCCTCACCCCCCAACACCCAACAGGTCCTGTTGTGTATTGTTCCCCTCTGTGTCCATGCGTTCTCAGTGTTCTACTCCCCCTTATGAGTGAGAAGATGCAGTGGTTGGTTTTCTGCTCCTGTGTTAGTTTGCTGAGGATGATGGCTTCCAGCTTTATCGATGTCCCTGCAAAGGACATGATCTCATTCCTTTTTATGGCTGCTAGCACTTAAATATTTTTGTCAAGGAAATACCCATTATAGTAACCTATTGTGCCACTTAGAGATAATTCTGTTGCAGTCAGTGAGATCATATAGGTCTCACTGTTCATAATTAAGGTTCATAATTAAGGATTTAAGCCCAGGGCTAAATAAACCAAGACCAGTTCTCCATGAATAGATTACTTATTTAACCAGTGGTTTTGGTGTGCCTGCTGTTTTACCTATATTGAAAGCTTAATGCATTTTGGTGTGGAAGAGGGTCTGATATAAGATACAGTAGTCTTATATTTCTACTAGTCTTTTACCAAAATTATGTCCCCCATAATTCAGCCAGGTCATTTCAGCTCAAACAATGGGCCTATGGAGCCAAGTAGCACATAAGTAAAGGAACTTAAAAAAAAATTCCGTCAGTGTCAAAAGGCAGGAAATTCTCTTTTATATTAATTATTTATGTCTTAATATGGAACGCTTACACAAAGTGAGCTAAGCTATTAGTAGCCATTCACTCATGGGCTGCTTATTGCTATTAACTTTTCTCAATAAAAATTATTAGCGAAGGCCGGGTGTTGCGGCTCACGCCTGTCGTCCCAGCACTTTGGGAGGCCGAGGCGGGCGGATCACGAGGTCAGGAGATCGAGACCATCCTGGCTAACACGGTGAAACCCCGTCTCTACTAAAAATACAAAAAAATTAGCCGGGCATGGTGGCGGGCACCTGCAGTCCCAGCTACTCTGGAGGCTGAGGCAGGAGAATGGCGTGAACCCGGGAGGTGGAGCTTGCAGTGAGTCGAGATTGTGCCACTGCACTCCAGCCTGGGCGACAGAGCAACAGAGCAAGACTCCATCTCGACAACAACAACAACGAAAAAAATAAAATTATTAGCTAAGTTTCACTTTTCATTTTCAGACTAGCCATGTACAAAAATAATAATTTTTTTATTTTGCTAATTTGTTTATCCTCAAAATAACTGGGCTTATACACACTGTCAGTCGAAAAATGTGATAAAGCATTTTTAAGGCCTCATAAATGTCCAGCATTTAGTGGGACCGATGCTTAATGCATCTTCTCAAACATCAGTATGTACCGCTCCAGGGAAACATGAGGATCTGAGACTACTAACTACTTTAGTAAAACTGGGAAAAAAATCAACTCATTATTTCATATGCGTGATTAACTTATTTACTTTACCCATAAGATCTCTGGATAGCAAGATTGAAAGAGAAAATCAAAAGCTGTGTGCGTGTGTGTGTGTGTGTGTGTGTGTGTGTGTGTATGCATTTGATCTTCGCCATCTCATGGGATTTGTCTTAGTTCTCCTGTCAGAGCTCTTTATCTAGGGAATTGGGTAGGGTAGAAATAGTAGGTAATAAAGACTTCTTGAGTTTAAAAAAAAAAAAACAACTCTAATGGGCTGAAAGTAGAATTTTCAAACAACTAGAAATTATCTGGCCGGGCACGGTGGCTCACGCTTGTAATCCCAGCACTTTGGGAGGCCGAGGCGGGCGGATCACGAGGTCAGGAGATCGAGACCACGGTGAAACCCCGTCTCTACTAAAAACACAAAAAAATTAGCCGGGCGTGGTGGCGGGCGCCTGTAGTCCCAGCTACTCGGAGAGGCTGAGGCAGGAGAATGGCGTGAACCCGGGAGGCGGAGCTTGCAGTGAGCCGAGATCGCGCCACTGCACTCCAGCCTGGGCGACAGAGCGAGACTCTGTCTCCAAAAAAAAAAAAGAAAAAGAAATTATCCTTACCTAGACTGTGGTGTTATGAAGAAATCTTTAGCTGAGAGAAGCAAAAGCGGACCAATCCAAGAAAGTTGAGATTCCTCAGGGTGCTGGTCTTGGGATGTTCTCTGTGCATGGTGGAGACAAAGCCCTCATCAGCAAATAATGCTGCATATTGAAGCATGCTGTGGTACAGACTGTACACTACACTTTTCAAACTAAAAAACAGATTAAAAGGTTACTGTGGGAAAGTTTGTGGGTAGTAGAGTATGATTGGCATCTTTGGTAAGCATTAGTGCTATATGCCAAATGCAGTTGGTTTTCTTCCTGAGTACAGGGTAGGATTTTATTTTGCTCCCTTTCTTATGCCCACATGACTTGGTTTGGGCAATGTATAATATGAAAGGAAGTGCATGTCACTTTCTCATGGAAGCTTTTAGATTTGGTGAGAGACTCAATATGCCTTTTGTTTCCCTCTGCTGTGGTGCCTGGAAACATTCCAGCAGCCTGGGTCCTGCAGTGTTCATCATGCAGATCAAAGCCTTCTAATTGGCCTGAAATCAACATGTAGAATGAGGAAAAAAACAAAAGAAATCGAGTTTCTGGGGTTTGTTGCTACCACAGCATAATCTGACTAATAAAAATGCTTGGGCAGTGCCCTCAACAGCATTTGAAGACAAGCTCTTTTTAAAAATTGATACATAATTTTATACATACTTATGGGGTATATATGATATTCTGTTATGTGCATAGAATATGTGATTGTCAGGTAAGGGTATTTGGGATATCCATCACCTCAAGTATTTATTATTTCTTTGTGTCAGAAACATTTTAATTCCTCACTTCTAGCTATTTTGAAATACACAATACATTGTTGTTAACTATAGTCACCATACTCTGTTATCAAATATTAGAACTTATTCATTCTAACTGTATGTTTATACCCGTTAACCAACCTCTCTTCGTCCCTCCTACCCCCACCCACATACACTTCTCAGAATTTGGTATCTATTATTTTACTTTCTGTCTTCATGGGATGACTTCGTTATCTTTTGAGTGAGGACATCAGATATTTGTCTTTCTGTGTCTGACTTATTTCACTTAACATAATGACTTCCACTTCCATCCATGTTGCTACAAATTACATGATTTTATCCTTGTTTATGGCCAAATAGTAGTCCTTAGTATAAATTAATAGACCACATTTTTAAATCCAATTGTCCATTAATGGACACTAGGTTGATTCCATGTCTTAGCTGTTGTGAATAATGTTGCAATAAACATGTGAATGCAGGTATTTTTTGATATACTAATTTATTTTCCTTTGGATTAATACCAGTAGTGGAGTTGCTGGATCATATGGTAGTACTATTTTTATTTTTTTTGAGAAATCTCCATACTGTTTTCCATAGTGGCTGTATTAATTTACAAACCCACTGATAGCTTATGAGTTCTCTAAATCTTTGCCAGTATTTGCTAAATTTTTTGATTTTCAAAAATAGCCATTCTAACTGGACTATTATTAAAATATTTCATTATGGTTTCAATTTGAATTTCTCTGATTAGTGATATTGAGCATTATTTTTCCCATACCTGTTGGCCATTTGTATGTATTATGAGATGTGCCTATACAGATCCTTTGTTCATTTTTAAATGGGATTATTTGTTTTTTTGCTGTTTGATTTCCTCGTATATTGTGGATATTAGTCCCCTGTCAAGTGAATAGTTTGCAAATATTTTCTCTCATTGAACAGGTTGTCTCCTCATTCTGTTGATTGTTTCCTTTGATGAGCAGCAGCTTTTCAGTTTAATATGTCCAATTTGTCTATTTTTGTTTTTCTTCCCTGTGCTTTTGAGGTCTAATCCGTGAAATCTTTGCCTAGACCAATGTCCTGAAGTGTTTCCTCCATATTTTCTTCTAGTAGTTTTACAGTTTTACACGTCTTACATTTAAGTCTTTAATTTATGCTGAGTTGATTTTGTATATGGTGAGAGATGGGGTCCAGTTTCATTCTTTTCCATGTGCGTATCCAATTTTCCCAGCACCATTTAAGAGAGTGTCCTTTCCCCAGTGTATGTTCTTGGAAACTTTATGAAGATCATCTCTTGCTGTGTATTTGGTAGCAGAAGAATTCAAGGAAATGATGGCTTACCTATAGATTAAGGGTATAGTTCTTCTTTTAGAATTTTTTGTAACATATGGAACCCTGCAGAGAGAGAGAGCCCCAATGGTACCCGAAGTTGAAATTCTTACATTGGGAGAGGCTTTGATGTAATTTCAGTATAAAATATATTTTAGGTTTGTGCACTAAGATTACCACCTGTTACATATACTTTGTGTCTGGAAATCTCTGCAACCCAGTGTACTAGACTTGCTCCATCAACTGACTTGTTCACTTTAACTTATTTATTTTAATTTTTCTTTATTTTTTGAGACAGAGTCTCACTCTGTCACCCAAGCTGGAGTGCCGTGGCATGATCTTGGCTCACTGCAACCTCTGCCTCCCAGGTTCAAGCAATTCTCTCTCTCATCCTCCCAAGTAGCTGGGATTACAGGTGTGTACCACCACACCCGGCTAATTTTTGTATTTTTAGTAGAGACGGGGTTTCACCATCTTGGCCAGCTGGTCTTGAACTCCTGACCTCATGATCCACCCACCTCAGCCTCCCAAAGTGCTGGGATTACAGGTGTGAGCCAATACTTTGACTTCTAAGATGAAAATGTCAGCTAATACTCCATGCTGTGCTCCTCAAATGAGCTATTGTATTGATTGTATAAGTAAATATAACACTAGAAATACGATCACTAAATTATTGAATGTGTAAAATGTGCCAAACAATATGTTAAGCAGTTTACATGGATTTTCACATATGTTCCTTTCAATAAATCTGTGAGGGAGATACTAACCTCATTTACCATTTCAGAAACTTGGAAATTATAAATGTTTAAAACTAGCCCCAAGCCACACAGCTCGCAGGTGGCAGAGCCAGAATGACAGTCCAGGTCTTCTTGATGCCAGTGCCATTGCTCTATGTAGCCCCCATTAATCACCTCTCACCTGGGTTACTGGAACAATTTTCTAACTTCTGTTTCTGCTTCTCTGATTTTCTTCTTTATCCCTCCTATTCTAGATAGAATGATTAATAAATACTACAAATATGACCTTGTAAGTTCTTTTACTAAAATAGTACTGGCTTCCGACTGCTTTTTACATAAAATATAAACTCCTCATTGTGCCACATAAGGCCCTCAAGGACAAGGGCCTCGTCTCCTTCTCCACATAAATTTTCCACCACTTCTATCTTTCTATTTTATGTTCTTCTAATAGGAGAGCACCTTTGCTCTATTAATGCTACTGATTGTCACCTTGCTTTATATAGTGTCTTCCACATGCAATGCTGGGGAAGATCTTTCAGAGGAAGACCCATATACCTTTACACCTAAATCCAACAATCATTTAACAAGACAACATAGGTGTAACTGTTCCATGGAAACTTCTGCAATATTCCCATCTGGATTATAAGTTTCTGTTCTCCCATGGAACTTTATGCAAGGCCCTATCATTGTATACATAATTTTATGATTTAAGTATATGAGCCCTGAAATCAGAGAAACTCATGAGTTTAAATATCGGCTCTGACACTCTTTAGTTAGATATACTTTCAACAGTTATTTAACCTTCCAAAACCTCAGTTGCATAGTTGGTAAACATAATGTAAGCATAGAGCTTCCTGTACAAATTTTTATTTTGTTATGTTTGTATTAAATAATGAGTTTAATATAATGCCTTAGTATAGTCAGAGTTCAATAAAATATTTGTTGATATTTGTATTTCACTCACCACATTATGATTACCTAAATATCTGTTTATGAACTCTTTAATGCCAGGAGGCATAATTTTTCTTCTTTACAGACCAGTGTCTATTGTAGTAGACCCTAAGTAAGCATTTGGTATTTGAATAAATATGCAGATAAATAAATTAGAATGACATTTAAGATGCTTAAACTCAAAGGCATTAATATACATCCAGGTTTCCTTGGGATGCCAGAAAATCTTAAAAATACAGCTCTGGGTTTTGGACAAGAGGAGAATAGAGTCTACTCCTAAGACTGTATAAAAGAACAGAAGAAAAATATGAGGCCTGCTGAAATAACAAAAGGAGTCCTGGATTGTCCCAATATACACAATAAAATAAGTGATCTGCTCTAACTGAGATTAAGGAGGAAAAATTGGAACTTTATGGGCTGAAGAGATTTGGAACATTTTTGAGAGCAATAAGCCAAGGAGTCAATGAGGGAGAAATACCAGGCATGCTGAACAGCGGTCAGGGCCAGCTTACAGCTGGTTGGTGTAAATATGAAGGAGGCCAGGTCTACTTGGCTATAGCTCTTTATCCAGCATGGATGCAGGCATAAAGAAAGTGGCCTTCATAGTGGATCTCCTGAAGAAAATGATCAAGGGCAAGGGCAATACAAAGTAAGAACAAAGATTAAATTGGCAGGATATAGAATTATACTGTAATACTTTGCAATGGACCAATCAGGTCCAAAGCTATTAGCACATATTAAGATTTCTGTAAATATTTGTTGAAAACTTTTAATGAAATGAGTAACAGATATGCCATTTCTTGTCATATATTTCATGCATAAAGCCCAACATAATGAATAGAGTATTCCTTTCAAGATATAATATTCCTCCCGAGGAGACAGTATTTTGTGTTTGAATTGCAATATTTCTCAATTCTAGCTTCCAAATATACTCAGAAAAAAAATAATGGAAATAAGTAAATGACTCTACAAATAATGTCAAGCTGCCTTTCTTTGCTTCACTCTGTTTAAAGAGTATTCAATTTAAAGAGAAGAGAATGGCTTATGATGAAATGAATCATCACTTGAATTTTTTTAGGATCACAACCACAATAAACATAATGAATTCAAGTCAATTTAGAGAATTAACCTGTATAAACATCTATTGTAATATGAGTAACACTGACAGGCTCTACAATAAATTAATATAGACATATATTGTTGTTGTTTTTCCCTGACTTCATTTTAACTTGTATGTACCTTTAATGGCATAATGGGAAAGGGAGATGAGAAGGGAGAAGATAATAAAGAAGAAAGGAATAACTAAGGGAAGGAGGCAGTATAAACAAAACCTGGTATTTGGGAATTTAAATTTAGAGAAAAAAATGAACTGTTTCTTTTGGACTATTTATTTTGAATCTTCCAAACTCATGTGTTCATCTAGAAATGACCTTTTGTAGTACCATAGGATAGTATGACAGAACAGATTATAGGAAGAAGTAACAGTAAGTGGATGGCTAGGATTAGGAGTGGGAAGGTGGGTTTTTTTTTTATTATACTTTAGGTTTTAGGGTACATGTGCACAATGCGCAAGTTTGTTACATATGTATCCATGTGCCATGTTGTTTTGCTGCACCCATTAACTCGTCATTTAGCATTAGGTATAGAAGGTGGGGTTTAAACACTTAAACCCACTTAAGCCAGGCACAGAAAGACTAACATCACATGTTCTCACTTATTTGTGGGATCTAAAAATCAAAATAATTGAACTCATTGTCATAGAAAGTAGAAAGCCCTTCCCAGAGAATGGGTTGTATGGGAGGAGGGAATGGTTAATGGGTACAAAAGAAAATAGAAAGAATGAATAAGATTACTCTTTGATAGTGCAATGGGGTGACTATAGTCAATAATAACTATGGCATTTTAAAATAGCTTAAAGAATGTAATTGGATTGTTTTCAACTCAATGGATAAATGATTCAGGGGATGAATACATCATTCTTCAATATGTGCTTATTTCACATTGCATGCCTGTATCAAAAAATATCATTTACCTCATAAATATATACACCTATGTACCCACAGAAATTGAAAAAAAAGAACAAAATTAAATATATATATTTCAATGTGTGTTTATTATATTAGCAACCACAAGTAATCAGTAAATTATAAAATAGTGAGAGATGTACCAATTCATTAAAAAGCCACAAGCCCTTGAAATATAAGTAAGTAAAGAAATCAGGCAGGAATGTAGAGAAGAAAACTTGTATGGGTCATGTGTACTTAGCTTATCACAAACATTTTCTGTCTCATTCATTCCTTCACAGGTCAAATTTCTCAGACTATCGGATCCAATTTTTCTACCCACACTGACTGACAATAATAGTGCCTCCATTAGAAATTAGTTATTTAAACTGTTTTTCAGTAATTTGTAGGAAAAAGGAAGGTATAATTAGCATCATATTGCCAATAATACCAGTTATTATGTCTTTTTAAAATGAAGATGGTGCTAGTGATAAAAATCAGTAGAAAGGAGGGGTTCAACTTTTTTCTGATAAAGTAAAATTAATTCATTAATACCTCTAAAATACTCATGATGGCTATTATGTCAGTCAGTCTTCTAGATCATGGAGAAAAAATATTAATATGATATAGACCTGGTCTTGCAAACAATCTGGTAGAGGAGAAAAGTATGTTAATCATATGCAACTTTGTAGGTGCCTTATGAAGACAATGATAAAGTATCTAAGAAGAACAAAGACCAAAATAACTAAATCAGAAAGTTTGCCTAGTACCCTTCTACCAAAACATACAACTCTATTTGTACTTTGAATGATAATGGAAAAGAAGTAGGAAAAATGTCCTGAGGATAGGGCCTAACTATGGCAAGACCTGCACCCAGAGAGTAGGAAACTTATGGAAGCCATCTTTCAAGTAGAAATGAACAGGAATTGATCAATTACAATGGGAGGAGCGAGGAGGAGAAATAAGCCAGTGTTCAGTGTTCTCAGAAATTTCATATGAAAGAATAAGCTATTAATATATATTGAATAAATTTAAAAAATTCATTTAATAGTCTCTATTTGCTTTCCCCACTAATTGACCTTTGGCCAAATCATTATGGATATCCATAAGCATGGAATTTACCTGGATTTGATGCAGAGTGGGTGAAATGAATGACTGTTCAGGTTATGCATGTTAGACTTTCTTAACAGGAGATTTTTCAAATTTATTTCCAGTTGTATCTAATCTGATAATTCAAATAGTTCATTTAGGGCAACGTAGAGTGCCTTTTAAAAAAATGTTTTGTTTACTGCTAAATTTCTACCATCAGGCTAGTACATGGCACACGGTGGACGTTTAATAATTACTTTTGAATAATTGAAGAGAGAATGTGCCATGAAAACAAAGCATAAGTCAAAGCCTGTAACGGAACAACAATCTTGGTAAGAAAGCCAGTGAGGAATGAGTTTAGGGAAAGTGGACATGCATGAGGTTAAGGAGGTAGCCAGTGACCTGATCTTGAGGTTTTGCAGGACATGGTAAAATATTTAAATTTTGTTCTAAAGGGAATAGAAAATTTTTGAAAAATTTTGCAGAAGTGGTGCATGGGTGTATGGCATCATCTAACTCTATGTTTTTTAAAGATCATTCTGTCTGTTGGTTGAAGATTATACCATCTGCATGAGAGACTTGACATGAGGAGAATAATTAGAATGCTATTTCATTATCTTAGCTTGGTTGAAAGTGATTATGGTAAAGATCATAGCTACATTTTGAAGGTAAACCAATAGGAATTATTGACAGATAATTGTGCATGTCAAGGACAGGTAGGATCAAGAATGGCTTTTAGGTGATAAGTTACCATAAACTTAGTGTCCAACAACAACACATATTTATTATCTCATGGTTTCTGTGGATCAGGAATCTAGGCACAGCTTCACAGGGGCCTCTGCTTGGGGTCTCATGAGGGCTGAAATCTTTATCTGTAGGCTCTGGGGAAGAGTTTGCTTCCAACCTTACTCACTTTGTAGGTAGAATGCATTTCCTTGTGGTTGTAAGATTGAACACATGAGTTTCTAGCTGCCTATTGGCTTGTGTTGTTCCTCATTACCTGGAGACTGCCCTCAGCTTTTTGCCATAGGAGTTTCCAAAACATAGCTGCTTACTTTTTTAAAGATAGCAAGGACAGTCTCTAAAGAAAGTCTGTTAGCAAGATTATATAACAAAACCATGAGAGTGATGTCTTGTCACCTTTTCTACATTCTACTGGTTAGAAGAAAGTCACATGTCTGCCCCACCCATCAGGAAAAGGGATTAGACAAAGTCATGAATACTAGAAGTTAGGGGTCATGAGGGGACGCTCTTGAATCTGTCACAGGTGGAAAAGTGTTTGGGCCTGTAATGACAATATTATACGACTGAACTGACTCTGGGATCACCTACTATAGAACTTTACCTTACATATGACTTTTAAAAATCCTTACTCATTAAATCCACTTTTGGTAAGGAGTTCTGCCACTTCCAGCCAAAAGTATCCTGTCTGACACAGGGACATGAAAGATTAAGAACTTCTCACTTGAGGGTCTCTATCTTCCATTTGTAGTAGAGGAGGATGATATATTTTGGCTTTACCATAAATGAAAGTTTAACATAGCTGCTACAGTGAGTGAGAAAGGGGGATAAGTTAGGATCACACAGAAGGAAGTTCAGGTAATGTTTAGAGACCAGGTGACATTAGAAAGTCAGTATTTAATTACAACAATCTGAAAACTTTGCATTTTTACCCTCTGTTCAACAGCCTTGATGTTTGACAGTTTCTTATTTCATTGATGTTCTATCTAAGTATATCCACATCCTGCATTGCATAGGATTTGGAAAATTAAGAAAATTCCTCTTAAGAAACTGAAAGTGAAGCCATCTTCTTAGGAAAGAGCCAGGTGTTAAAGGTGTTAATAAAGAGCAATAGAGGAGGAAGCATTCTGTAACATGTTAAGGGGTTTTGTTTACATGAGATTGGAATTGTTGGGTGGTGTTCAAAGGTCTGGTATGGGTTGGAAGATCTCTTTATTCAGGAGAAGAGAGAGACATATGGGGACAACATTACTGAAGAGAAGACATTATCAACCACTCCTGGATTTATCAGATTTGTTGCTTTTAACAAAACTAGACTTCCAGCAGATATAGAGACATTTGAAATCCCACATTACCGCTCTATCTTGCTTTCGTGACAGTTTCACGATCTGTCTTAGGGAAGCATCTGCCAGACTGAGTGAGCTGTCATCTACTTCCACAGCAGCATCAATTATGGTTTTCTTTCATTTTATCCTCAACGAAATGTTCTCTACTGTGATCCACCCTCAGACCCACGGATTTCCGTTCAGTTGCATATCTCCTTTGCATGCAGGAATATTCCTTCATCACTTGTGTTTCTTCTGCCTTTTTAAGGAAGCGATTAAACTAATCCTGTCTTTGGCCACTTCCTTAAAAAGTTTCCATGACGGATATGAAATGATATTAACTGAATTGTGCTAAAATGTCTTTTTTTGGTGGTATATATTATCGGTTCTCAGTATTTTTATCTTCACAGCTAAGCCCCTTAGTATGTTTCCTGATTAGATTTCTGATGATTCCAAATGACATGCTGGAATTTGGCTCTTTTACCATTGTTTGCTTTATTTTCCTTTCTATTTCTTGCCTTTTATTTTCTATAGTATTCTACCTTGCAAAACCTTTGTTTTAAGAGAGTCAATCCTTTAAATTTTTAAAGTGACTTGTACAGATTGGTTTGAATCATCACAAATTTATTTTTCCTAGTTCTCAGATGTCCTCTTTTATACTTCCAATGGCACTTATTCTTGCTAAAGCTGTTTTTATTAAACTATCCTTTAACGTATCTTAGAGATGAGTTTATTTAGAGAGAACTAAAATGTCTTTGATCATAAGAATTCCAGTAGTCACCAAATGTGGTGAATTCTAGGCACCCAACAAATCTTCTTACTTTAGATACAGCCTCAGGGAACCTAATCCTGCCTTCTGCACAGAGTCAAACTGTTATAGGTTAGATTCCAGGTGGGTCAATCAGATTCAGCCCCTTCTCAGGAATACAGATAGGAATTTCATGAGACATGAGGCAACCTGATGAACAATGCGTTGGTTATAACTACCTAGGAACTCCTTATCCCTAGAGCTGTTTTGGTAACTGCCCTTACAGAGACTTTGTTACTTCATTCTTCCTTTGCCTTTTGAATACCATATAATGTTATAATAAATCTCCTTGGGGTGTAAGTAGGCTAAAGTCAATTGCTTCCTATTGCATGTACCCAAAATAACCTTAAAAGATACAATCAATTTGTTAGTGCTATATGGAGAACTGCTCAATGCCCAAGGATAGCACATTTACATTTAGGTACTTTTTAAAAAATCTCTGCCGTAAATAAAAGTTGAATCTGAACAAAAAAACTATAGGTGAATCAGTGAAAGTATATTATCACTTCTGGAAAACTAAAAGAATATATACAAATCATTCTAAAACTGAATTATAACATAAAAGCATACTTCAGATATGTTTTGTCTATGAGCTGGATTATAAAGAGTTATGCTTCATTTTTTAATGTGTCATGGAAGTCATTTAATTCTAGTTATATCGTACGTTTATTATTTAAGAACAAAATTTTTATGTGCTGCATTTCTGTGACAATTCCTTTTTTGTGTGTAATTTACTGAGAGAAAAATAAAAGCAGATAAGATTAATCCATCTCTTATATTTACTCCAGTTCAGTCTATAAAATAAAATGAAGGTGGTGGAAGAAGGCAATTATAAGATTTAGTTTTCTCTCCAAGAAGCTCAAAGTACTTATCTGTCATTATTCAATTGATTTTGTAGGATCCCCTTGACAGTTGAGGAAAACAGCTATTTTATAACCAGAGAAACTAATGCAGAAACGCCACATGCTCTGTTAACTGTAAGAGCAGGATTAGGAATCACAACTTCTGAGTTTGTAAAATATTGTTAACCCATTAAATTGTCCTGGGTTCCATTGTTTATACAGCTTCTTCCTATTAACTGTGCTTCCAATGCAGCAATGAACTAAATGGCTAAACGTTTTATGAACCTTCTGGTTTAAGGTGAAAGCAATCAGTTAGTGTCAATTAACTTCATTAATGGTTTAACCCGTGTCTCTACAACTCTTTACAAAAGCATGTGGATCACTGTTAAAATAAAACATGCATATCGATGGGACAAAAACATTTTAAAAGTTGCAGTCACTTTTCTTAGTATTCTAATAAATGTCTTATGTGTTTATTGTGTCTTTCAATGTCATCTGACTTTGATTTTCTACATTTACCACCCACTTCACCCAAACTGTTTCTTTCTCATGAGGGGAATGTTACTTTTTTCTTTTACACTTATTTTCTTTACATTTATTATTATTTTTTAAGTTATGCTGTTTCACCTGACATAATACCATCTCTTTCATTTAACTATATCCAAATTCTACTTATCCTACCTTCTCTGTAATATCTTTCCAGGAACTTAAATTGTCCTTCTCACTTTCATATTCAAGTCCCATTTTTGTCTCTGTTGTTAGGAATATTAGTATTATGCATTTGCATTACTTTTCCTTTAAACATTTATTCAGCTTTCATTGTTAGTTCCTGTACTTACAGCTCTTCTTCCCAAAGAAATTAAAATCTTCTAAGAACAGAAACAATGATTTACCTTATTCTAGGTCAGATAACAATTAGGGCAGTATTTTGCACTTATCAGGTGCTTAATAAATGAACAGTTAAAAGGTGTTGATTAATAGCATGCTTAAGTGGATTTGAGCTTTGGAAAGCAGAGGAAACTTTTTAGAATTCTTGACATGTCCCTTTAATAATACAAATTGTGGGAATTCCATATTGTTATATCTTAAATGAAGAATGTGTTGAAAAAAAAACAGGAAATATTTTGTAATTTTTCTAACACTAAGATGTCATTAGCAGTTTAGATGGTATATATAGGCTAAATAGCACAAACACTAGAAACACCTTTACATTAATATTAATATTGGTTGTCGTAGTTGAAAATAAGATGTCGTATTTGTTGACTGGGCATTTTAATCTATTGTCAATTTAGGCATTCATTGGTTTCTGTATGAACAGACAAAGGCTATCCCAAAACCTACCTTTAAAATCTTATTCTGTACCTATGGTTTTGACCACACTCATCTACACTTGTTATTACCTGTTGTCTTCCTTATTGCAATGTTGACAGTGATCAACTTCACGATTTTAACCCTTTGTATACAAGTGCTTACTCCAGCACCTAGACCACCTCATTTCTCTGAACTTTTTTCTATATATTTCATCATCTTTCTTTACTCAAAAGCCTACACATTCAAATAAAAAAAAATCCCTTGAGTTATTAGCAGCAGAGTACTGGGATACCTTCTCCCAGTGACTGATTATGTCAAAATATTTCAGAAGGCATAACATGTGAATCATTTTATCAAACTATTCTGCTCTAGGATTTTATCCTAAGGAAACTATCATAATTAGGCAATAATTTTAATATACAAAGATGTTCACTATAGCATTATTCAAAATGTCAAAAATACTGAAAACTGAAATGGGGAAATATTGTGTATTTACAAATAAGAATCAGCATATTAAAGAATACTGTAAAAAATCATTTTAAAGTTTTAAGTGATAAATTATATCTATTTATGGGGTACAATATGGTGTTTCAATATATGTATACGTTATGAAATGGTCAAATCAAGTTAATTAGCATATCCATCACTTCAAATATTTATCATATCTTTGTGCTGAGAATATTTAAACTCCTCTCTTAGCTATTTTGAAGAATACAATACATAGTTATTGACTGCAGTCACCATAGTGTGCAATAAACCACCAGAACGTATTCCTTCTATCTAACCAAAACTTTATACCCCTTGACCAGTGACCCCTTCCCCCACATTCTCAGCTTCCAGTAACCACCATTTTATATTCTACTTTTAAGAATTTGACTTTTTTAGATTCTTAAGACTAAATAGTATTCCATTGTACATATATATCACAGTTTAAATCCATTTGTCCATTGGTGGTCACTTCAGTTGTTTCCATATCTTGGCTATTATGAATAATGCTGCTATGATCATGAGAGTGCAGATATCTCTTCAATGATACTGATTTCAATTCCTTTGACTTATTCCCAGAAGTGAGATTTCTGGATCATAATTTTATTTTCAGTTTATTAAGGAAAAAGCATAAAAGCTTTCCAAAATGGATGTACTAATTTAAAATACCAACAGTGTGCAAGGGCTCATCTTCCCACAATACTCATCAATACTCATCTTTCATCTTTTTTATAATAGCCAATTTAACAGGTGTGAAGTGATATCTTATTGTGCTTTTAATTAACTTCTCTGATTAAAGATATTGAGCACTTTTTCCTATATCTTTGGGCCCTTTATATGTTGTCTTTTGAGAAATATCTATATTCAAGTCCTTTGCTCATTTTTAATATGGTTATTTGTTTTCTTGTTATTGAGTAGTTTGAGTTTCTTAGATTTTTTTAATATTAGCCCTTTGTCCAATGTATAATTTGCAAATATATTCTCCCAATATATGGCTTGTCTCTTCACTCTGTGAAATGTTTCTTTTGCTGTGCTTAAGCTATTTAGTTTAATGCAATCCCATTTGTTAATATCTGCTTTTGTTGCCTGTGCATTTGGGCTCTTATCCAAGATAATCACTGTCTAACTAATGTCATGAAGCTTTTCCCTTAGGTTTTCTTCTAGTAGTTTTACATTTGCAGGTTTAAATTTTAAGTCTTTAATCTATTTTGGTTGGTTCTTTTATACTGGGTGGGATAAAAATCAAATTTTATTCTTCAGCATGTGTATATCCAATTTTTCCTAGCACCATTTATTGAAGAGACTGTTTCTTCTGCATTATCTTTTCCACATTTTGTGTTCTGGCACCTTTGTCAAATATCCATTGCCCATAAATGCGTACATTTATTCCTGGGCACTTTATTCTAGTCCATAGGTTGATTATGTACATTTTTATACCAGTGCCATGTTGTTTTAATTACTAAAGGTTTGCTTGTTTTGCTTAAGATGGCTTTGGCTATTCAAGGTCCTTTGTGGTTCCATACAAATTTTAGAATTTTTTTTTCCTATTCCTGTGAAGAATGACATTGTAATTTTAATAGAGATTCAATTGAAACTGTAAATAACTTTGGGTAGTATAGACATAATAACAGTATTATTTCAATCCATGAATACAAGATATCTTTTCACTTGTGTCATCTTCAATTTTTTATCAAAGTTTCATAGTTTTTAGTACACAGATCTTTTCGTTCCTGGGTTAAATTTAATCTAAAGTAATTTGTTTCTGTTAATACTATTATAAATAGGATTGTTACTCTAATCATTTAGATAGTTTTTTTTAGTGTATAGAAATGCTTCTCACTTTTAGGTGTTGGTTTTGTATCCTGTAACTATTATGAATTTCATTATCGATTCTAAACTTTTTAGTTGAGTCTCTAGGTTTTTCTATATATTGGTTTATGTTATAAGCAAACAGAAAATTTCACTTCTTCCTTTTCTATTTGAATGCCTCCTATTTCTCTTTCTTGTCTACTTACTCTGGGTAGTATTTCAAAGTACTATATTGAACAAAAGTGGTGAGAGTAAGCATCCTGGACTTGTATCTAACTTAAGAGAAAAAGCATCAACTTCTCATTATTTAATATGACGGCTGTGGGCTTGTAATAGCCTTTCTTGTGTTAAAGAACATTCCTTCTGTACCTAACGTGTTGAAAGTTTTTATCATGAAAATATGTTAAGTTTTCCCAAATGATTTTTGCATATCTATTAGAATGATTATATGGATTTTGTCATTTATTATGTGAATGTGGTGATTTTTCCATGTATGTTAAAATGATTATATGGATTTTGTCATTCTGTCAACTTGGTGAATCAAAATTATTTTTTAATTTTTCAAAATTTTGCATGTACATCGCAGGTTTATATATTTGTGAGGTACAGGAGATGTTTTGATACAGGCATGCAATGTGAAATAATTGTATCATGGAAAATGGGGTATCTATCCCATCAAACATTTATTATTGTGTTACAAGCAATCCAGTTACACTCATTTATTTTTAAATGTACAATTAAGTTATTATTGACCATAGTCACCATGTTGTACAATCAAATACAGTGTGTCTTACTCATTCTGACTAATTTTTTTAATACCCATTAACCATTGCCACCTCCCTCCCAGCACCCCTACTACGCTTCCCAGCCTCTGGTATTGATTTCTCTACTCTCTGTGTCCATGAGTTCAATTGTTTTAATTTTTAGAACCCACAAATAAGTGAGAACAGGTGATGATTGTCTTTCTGTGCCTGGCTTATTTCACTTGACATGTTAATCTCCAGTTCCATCCATGTTGTTGCAAATGACAGGATCTCATTCTTTTATTAAGGCTACAGAATACTGCCTTATGTATATGTCCTGTGTTTTCTTTATCCATTCATCTGCTGATGGGCACTTAGGTTGCTTCCAAATCTTAACTATTGTGAAACAACAGTGCTACAACAAACATGGGGTGCATATATCACATCAATAATTGATTTCCTTTCTTTGGGGTATATATCCAATGGTAGGATTGCTGGAACTAGCATAGCTCTGTTTTTAGTTTTTTGAGAAACCTCTGAAGTCTTCTCCATAGTGTTTGTACTAATTTACATTCCCACCAATAGGGTAGGAGGGTTCCTTCTCTTCTCCACATCTTTGCCAGCATTTGTTATTGCTTGTGTTTTGGTCATAGGCCATTTTAACTGGAGTGAAATGATATTTCATTGTAGTTTTGATATGCATTTCCCTGATGATCAATGATGCTGAGCACCTTTTCATATGCCTGTTTGCCCCTTGTTGTCTTCCTTTGAGAAATGTCTGTTCAAATTTTTTGCTAATTTTTTGATCAGATATTAACATTTTTTCCTATAGAATTGTTGAAGCTCCCATGCAGTGAGCCGAGATTGCGCCACTGACCTCCAGCCTGGGAGACAGTGAGACTCCATCTCAAAAAAAAAAAAAAAAAAAAAAAAAAAAAAAAAAAAAAAAAAAAAAGAATTGTTTAAGCTTCGTATATATTCTGGTAATTAATCCCTTGTTAGAAGGGTAGTTTGCAAATATTATCTCCCATTCTGTGAATTGCATTTTGATTTGATTTTTGAAAATGGTGAGAGATAGGGGTCTAGTATCATTCTTCTGCATATGGGTATCCAATTTTCTCAGCACCATTTATTGAACAGACTTTCTTTTCACCAGTGTATGTTTTTGGTACCTTTGTCACAAATCAGTTCACTGTAAATATGTGGATTTGTTTCTGGGTTCTCTATTCTGTTCCCATTGGTCTGTGTGTCTGTGTTTATACCAGTACCACATTGTTTTGGTTACTGTAGCTCTGTACTATGATTTGAAGCCAGGTAATGCGATTCCTCCAGTTTTGTTATTTTTGCTTAGTATAGCTTTGGGTATTCTGGGTTTTTTGAAGGTCTGTACAAATTTTAGGATTTTTTTTTATTTCTGTGAAGAATCTCATTGATATTTTGACAAGGATTGAATTAAATCTGCATATTACTTTGGGTAGTATGGACATTTTAACAATACTGATTCTTTCTATACATGTTCATAAACATGGGATATTTTTCCTTTTTTTGTGTCCTCTCAATTTCTTTCATCAGTTTTTTATAGTTTTTATTGTAGAAAGCATTCACTTATTTGGTTCGTTCTTAAGAATTTTATTTGTGGCTATTTTAAGTAGAATAACTTTTTAATTTTTGTTTTTCACATTGCTTACTGTTGGCGTATAAAAATGTTACTGATTTGGGTATGTTAATTTGGAATCCTTCAATTTTCTGAATTGGTTTATCAATTGCAATAGTTTTCTTGTGGAGTCTTTAGGTTTCTCCAAATGTAAGACAATATTCTTTGTAAACAAGAATAATTTTCTTTCTTTCTTTTCAATTTGGATGCCTTTTGTTTGTCTTGTCATATTGCTCTAGCTAGGACTTCCAGGATGAAAGTAACCATCCTTGCCATGCCCTAGAACTTAGGGGAAAGGCTTTCTTTTTTCCCCATTCAGTATGATACAAGCTGTAGGTCTCTCATATATGGCTCTTATTACATTGAGGTATGTTCCTTCTAAACCCAGTTTTTTTAGGGATTTTATGATGAAGCAATGTGAAATTTTATCAAGTATTTTTCCAGCGTCGGTTGAAATGATCATATGGTTTTGTTCCTTCATTCTGTTTATATGATGTATCACATTTATTTGCATATGTTGAATCATCCTTGCATCCCAGAGATAAATCCCACTTGGTCATGATGACTGATCTTTCTAATGTATTGCTGAATTTAGTGGAAAGTATTTTGATCTGGATTTTTGCATCAATATTCATCAGGGATATTGACTTGTAGTTTTCATTTTTTCAATGTATCTTTTTTTGGTTTTTATGTGAGATTAATACTGGCTTTAAAGAATGATTTTGGAAGTATTCTCTTCTATTTTTCAGAATAGTTTGGGTAGGATTGGTATTAGTTATTCTTCAAACGTTTGGTTGAATTCAGCAGTGAAGCCACACTGGGTCCTGAGCTTTTCTTTACTGGTAGACTTTTTATTATGGCTTTGGTCTTGTTACTTGTGATTGGTGTATTGAGTTTTTGGATTTCATCCTGGTTCAATCTTGATATATTGAATGTGTCTAGGAATGTGTCCATTTCATCTGTTTTCCAATTTTTGGAATATAGCTGCTCTTGTTTAGCCACTGATGATCCTTTGAATTTCTGCAGCATTAGTAGTAATGTCTCCTTTTTCATTTCTGATTTTATTTATTTGGATCTTCTCTCTTTTTCTCAGTCTGGCTAAAGGCTTTTCAATTTTATTTAACTTTTCAAAAAAACCAACTTTTTGTTTCATTGATCTTTTCCATGGTTTTCTTCATTCCAAATTTACTTTTTTCCCCTTTGATATTTATTACTTTTTTTCTTCTACTAATCTAGGGTTTCATTTGTTGTTGCTTTTCTAGTTCTTGAAGATACATCATTAGATTGTTTATTTGAGGGGTTTTTTTTTTTGATGTAGGTACTTATAGCTATCAACTGCCCTCTTAGTTCTGCTTTTGCTGTGTACTATAGGTTTAGGTATGTTGTGTTTCTATTATCATTTGTTTTAAGAAGTTTTTTAATTTTCATCTTAATTTCTTCATTGACTGACTGTACAATCAGGGGCATGTTGTTTAATTTCCATGTATTTTTATAGTTTCCAAAATTCCTCTTTTTATTAATTTCTGTTTTATTCCATTTTGTTAAGAGAAGATGGCTGATATTATTTCAAGTTTTTTGAATGTTTTAAGACTTGTTTTGTGACCTAACATATGGCCTATTCTTGAGAATATTCCATGTACTGAGGAGAATGTGCATTCTGCAGCTGTTGCATGAAATGCTCTATAAATACCTTTTAGATCAATTTTGGTCTACAGTGCAGATAAAGTCTGATGTTTCTTTGATGATTTTCCATCTGGAAGATGTGTGCAATGCTGAAAGTGAGGTGTTGAAGTCTTCAGCTATTATTGTATTGGGGTCTATCTTTTAAGCTCTAATATTTTCTTTATATATCTGGGCTTTCCACTGTTGGGAGCATATATATTTAAAATTGTTATATCCTCTTGCTGAATTGACCATTTTATTATATAATCAACTGACTTGTCTCTTCTTATAATTTTTGTCTGGAAATCTGCTTTGTCTGATATAAGTGTAGCTATTCCTGATCTCTTTTTTTGTTTCCATTAGCATGGAATATCTTTTTAAATTATATTTTTTATCTTCAGTCTATGTGCATCTTTATGGTGAAGTGTGTTTCTTGAGGGCAACAAATCAATAGATCTTGTGCTTTTATTTATCCAACCAGTCTATGTCTTTTGTTTGGAGAATTTGATCCATGTACATCAATATTATTGATAAGTAAGAACTTACTCTTACCATTTCATTATTTTTTCTTGTTGTTTTGTGGTGTTCACTTCTTCTTTTTCTCACTGTTTTCCTGTAGTGAAGATGCTTTTCTACGGTGATATGATTTGTTTTCTTTTTCTTTTTTGTGTATTCATTGTATGTTTTTGGATTGAGGGTACCATGAGGTTTGCAAATACTATCTTATATAAGCCACTAATCTGATAAAAACCTACCACTGTTTGCACAAACAAGCAAAAGCAAAAAGAAAACTAACTAAAATTCTATGCTTTCAATTTGTCACCCTGCTATTTAACAAATAATATTTTTATCTTATTGTACTACGTATGTCTTGAAAAGTTGTATTATTTTTGATTCATTTTTTTTATTCTACTTGGGATAAGAGTAGTTTACATACCACAGTTACAGTGTTACAATATTCTATGTCTTTCTTTTTACTATTTCCAATGAGCTTTGTACCTTTAGGTGATTACTTATCACTCAATAACATTCTGTTCTTTCTGATTGAAGCACTCTCTTTAGCATTTCTTGTAGGATAGGTCTGGTGTCGATGAAAGTCCACAGCTTTTCTTTTTCTGGGAAAATCTTTATTTTTCCTTCATGTTTAAAGGTTATTTTTGCCAGATATATTATTCTAGGGTAAAAGTTGTTCTGTTTTTATTTCCTTAAACACTTTAAATATGTCATGCCACTGTCTCCTAGCCTGTAAGATCACCACTAAAAAGTCTGTCATCAGATGTATTGCAGCTCCATTGTATATTATGTGTTTGTTTTTCTTTTTTCTTTTTTTCTTTTTTTTTTTTTTGCTTCTTTTAGTATCCTTTTTAAATACTTGATCTTTGGGAGTTTGATTATTAAATGCCATAAAGTCTCTTATGCTGTCTCACTGTTTTTTTTTAATTCATTTTTTCTTTTTGCTTCAAGATTGAATGATTTCCAGTGGCTTAGCTTTGAGTGTACTGATTTCTTCTTCTGTTTAGTTTGTTGTTAAAACTCTCTATTCAATATCTCAGTTTATTTATAGAATTCTTCAAGTCTATGATTTCTGTTTGGTACATTTTTATAATTCCTATCTCTTTATTTAAATTGTAGGTTTGCTGTTACATTGCTCTCCTCACCTCTATAAGCCCCTTTATTACCATTATTTTGAATTCTCTTGGATAGATCACATATCTCCACTTCATTCAGGTCAGTTTCTGGAGAATTAGTCTTTTTTTGTAGGGAAATTTTTATTTGATATATTAATCCTTTTTTCTTCATTTTCTTTTATTTGCCTTCTCTTTATTTTCCAACTCTTCATGTTGGTTTCTGTGCATTATATAACACAATGCCTCTCCCAGGCTTGTCAGACTGCCCTCGTATAGAAGAAAGATTTCATGAATCTTTTCTGGTCATTGTTTTAAGGTGCCTCTCAAATGTTTGTGTTTATAGAAACCGCTATCTCTGTTTTTGGTGATTCCCTAGAGATTACAATGTGCCATGTCCTGAGAGTATCTCTAAGATCAATAAGGCAGAAGCCAGACCCTTTAGATGTAACTGGAAAGGTTGGGGTGTTGAACATTCCATTTCCTTCTATCCTCATCATAAAACTAAAATGGGTGTTTATGTCCCAATCTCTCTATGCTAATCTACTAAACTAATTTAAAGAGATGATCTGTGACAAATGTCTGTGCTTGAGTTAAGGCTTCACCCTCTGATTCTGGGGAGATAGCTGCTGGAAGTAGGCCCACTGTATGTCCATCTTTTTGGTTTTCTGGGGTTTAGGGCTACTTAGGAATGGAAAGCACCATCAACTCCCAGATTTACAATATTGAGGAGACAGACTTTGGGATGAGATCTTTAAAAGTTGTGGCAGTGGGTGCATAAACAAACTTTTTCCAGGAAGAATGGGTAGACCTGGATTTATCACTGGGGCAAGCTGGAAGAAAAGTTTGGGAAGTGCTGAGCTCTGGCTCAAGCTGCCATGTGGCTACTGTTTGTATGCCCCACTTAGCTCCCCAATGAAAGTTTGTTAGAAGCCAGGCCATCAGGTAGGTACTGTATTCCATTCTCTTTTCTGCATTGCTTCTAGAGGGTGTGGCCTCTGAAAGCACTTGAACACCCATTTAAAACCACCTTTATGTTTTGTGACATAAGGAGACTTATATTTGCCTAGTCTTTCCTGTTTTCAGATTCCCTCAGGTGTTGCGGGAAGTCAGGGACCCCGAACGGGTCTCTTAATCCTGTTATCTTCGTAAGCTGAGGATGTACGTCACCTCAGGACCCTGTGATGATTGCATTAACTGTACAAATTGATTGTAAAATGTGTGTTTCAACAATATGAAATCAGTGCACCTTGAAAAAACAGAATAACAGCGATTTTCAGGGAACAAGGGAAGACAACCATAAGGTCTGACTGCCTGCGGGGTCGGGCAGAATAGAGCCATATTTTTCTTCTTGCAGAGAGCCTATAAATGCACGTACAAATAGGAGAGATATCGCGAAATTCTTTTCCTAGCAAGGAATATAATATTAAGACCCTAGGAAAAGAATTGCATTCCTGGGGGTAGGTCTATAAACAGCCGCTCTAGGAGTGCCTGTCCTATGTGATTGAGATAAGGACTGAGATACGCCCTGGTCTCCTGCAGCACCCTCAGGCTTACTAGGATTGGGACGCCCCAGCCCTGGTAAATTTGAGGTCAGACCGGTTCTCTGCTCTCAAACCCCGTTTTCTGTTAAGATGTTTATCAAGACAATATGTGCACCACTGAACATAGACCCTTATCAGGAGTTTCTGATTTTGCCCTGGTCCTGTTTCCTCAGAAGCATGTGATCTTTGCTCTGCCTTTTGCCCTTTGAAGCATGTGATCTTTGCGACCTACTCCCTGTTCATATACCCCCTCCCCTTTTGAAGTCCTTAATAAAAACCTGCTGGGTTTGCGGCTCAGGTGGGCATCACGGACCTACCGATACATGATGTCACCCCCGGCGTCCCAGCTATAAAATTCCTCTCTTTATACTCTTTCTCTTTATTTCTCAGACCGGCCAACACTTAGGGAAAATAGAAAGAACATACATTGAAACATTAGGGGTGGGTTCCCCCGACACTCAGGTAGTAATTGTAAAAGCTAGACTGTTCAATATATGGATAAACCCCTTCTGGAGAGAAGTAAGAAACTTCATTTTTAGAATTCCCTCTCTGCATTGTTCCTTGAGGATGAAGCCTCTGAAAGTGCTTATACATCTATATAAACAGCTGCTCTTTGCTGTGGTCTAGGTAAATCTGTGCATACCCAGTTCCCTCTGCTCCCAGAGGTAGGAGGTTTAAGATGCAGTTTATGAGGTGGAAGATATAAAATTTGAAGTGCTCAATATATGGACAAACTCCTTCCAGAAAAGATTAATAAACCTGGAGCTATTGTTGGGGCAAGCCAAGGAGAAGGCTCAGGATGGGGCAATCTGCTTCTCAGTGGGCTACTATTTGCCCCTTCAACTCTCCTGTGTAAGTCAGTTAGAAGCCAGGCTGCCAGGTAGAGACTGGAAGAGTGCACTTCTCCCAGGGAATGAGGCCTCTGGAAGTACTTCCACTCACATAGAAAACGGCTGTTTTTTCCTGTGGGCTAGAGAGACTTACATATGCCTAATCGTCTCCATTCCCAGAGTTGCTGAATTAAGGGCCAAACTGTGGGGAACCTTAGAGTTAGGGCACTGTATGTAAGGTTCAAATCTTTCTCTCCACATGGAGAATCTGTGATGTGGGCTCCTCTTTCCTGGTTGTATAGCTCTTTGTCTGGAGCAAGGTCTGTGTCTGAGGGTGACAGATTTTTCTACCCATCTGGTGTGGATTTTTTTAGTTGTCCTGTGAGTAGGAGTCTCCCAACTGATTTTTTACTTTTTCTCAGAGAGATATGATTTATGAATAGAAGTCTATTTGGTGAATTCATGGATAGAGAGACAGGGGCCTCCTATTCTATCATGTCACTGAGTTCAACCCCTTTAAAAGGATAACTTATGACAATCAAATGAGAAGCACATATTGCTATATGGCATAAAGTATTCAGAAATAAATATAACTAGTCTTGCACTCTTTTGGTTTCCATTTGCATGGGTACTTTTTTATTTCTTCACTTTGAGTGTCTTTTCAGGCGAAGTAAGTCTCTAATAGGCATCATAATTCTTTTTTAAAAAATATATTATTTTGCTCTATGTAGTTACTGATACGCAAAAACTTACTAGTACCATTTTGTTGTTTTCTGATTGTTTTGTAGATTATTACTTGCTTCCTTTCTCTTTGGGTTAGTATTCATCATCAAGCATATTTATAGTCACTTGCAATGTGTCATACAAAATTCAAGGCACTGTTTATATAGCCATAAATAAATAAAAGCTCCCTGCTTTTGTGAAGCTTATATTCTCATTGTCAATATAGATAATAAAAGATAAGCATATAAAGTATTAGGTAGTAATGAACAAAATGAAGGGGAGCCTGACTCAAATAGGTGCTATTTTTAAGGATGACCAAAGAAGAAAGAATTAGTCAAGTGAGTATATGGAAAAGAGCACTTCAGAGGAAGCAAATATTCAAGCCTTGATATTGGAATGTGCTTGGCATTGAATGTAATTGGCATACAAAATGAACAAATGAATGAAAGAATGAACTATTCAGTTATTTTAGCTGTGATTCTAGGGTTGCATAAATTTTATTGATCAGCCCCATAGAGGCATGTCCTGTTAGCTAGCTCTAGGCTTATAATAATTGAGTACATATCATTTGCTAGGCACTTTTTCCAACTTATTTGAAATTCTCATCACAAATCTAAGATTTTGTTATTATGCTTTTCCCGTTTCCTGATAAGGGAACTGAAACTGAGATGCTAATATATTTCTCCATAACTGCATAATCCAGGATTCAAACGCAGCCATATATTGTTCTATATCCAAAACTCTTTCTACCATGCCTTATTGCCTTTTAGGACCAGTGAAGATAAAAGAATGTACATTTCCATTAGACAAAAAAGTAAGAGGTGTCCCAGTTATGTACTCCTAAAATTTTATATGTGAACTTTCTTCACATATTAAAAAATATAAATTAAATTTTAACATAATCCTTGCTAAGCTTAACAAAGGAATATACTGTCAAATATGATTTTAATGCAGATACCTATGATTTATCTACTAGGAATTTTCAACAGTAACTTACTATTTACATTGACTTTTAATGATCTTGTTAAGACTATTAAGCATTCTCTATTTTTAGCGATGTACCACTCTTCAGTATTAATTATAGTTTAAGACAATCTTTCAGAAGTTTACATTTAATACTAAAATTTACCTAATACCTATTTCCAATCAATAGATGACAATTACCTTTAAATTCCAATCACTCTATCTGGAACCTACTTAGTTCTCTCCTGATGATCTTGAGGGAACTGAATGAAGTACTTTTCCTTGCTGGTAAAAAGTTATCTTTTTTTCCTGAGCATTACTACATTTCTCTTGTAGTTATTCATTTTTGCTCTTTATGTTAAGAAATCTCAGATACCCTAAGACTCATCTAACTCTTACCTAATGGACTCACTTTGTCAGTCAAATCATACTCTGAAAAACAGTCATTTATATTATTCCTCATGTCCTCCTCAACTTCCCCCTCCTTCTTCATTAATTAAAATATTTGCATTGAAATAATTTATTTTATTCAACAAAGTTTGACAACATTGCAACTTTGCAATTAAGAACCAGGACTTTGATATCAGACCTGGGTTGATATACCAGCTTCTGCTCTCATAAGACTTGTATATAAGACTTCAACTTAACTGTTAAAGCCATTGATTCTCAACTGCAAAGTAGAAATTATATTTCATGCCACATAAAATTGTGTAGGGATGAATTTTTTTAAGGAAATTGTTTAAGAAATTTCTGTTCTGTTCTATATGTGAACAAATATGCATAAATTTTTTTCTTTTAAATACAGTATTTTGACATATAAAATATAACGCAAAATATTGATTAAATTGTGTTGACATTGTGATTTTAATCAGAAAGCTCCTGGTGTAGTGAGGACAGTTTAGATTTAAAATCAAACAGTTTTAGGTTTTATCCTATCTAGCTGTGTGCCCTCCAGGAAAGTGTTAAATCTCTGTGAACCTCTGTCTTTTCCTCATTTCTAAAATGCCCTGATTATTTATGGTGTGAATTTATATAGTATATTTAAATCAAGAAACATACAGAGGTCTCCCTCTCTCTCTCTCTCTCTCTCTCTCTCTCTCACACACACACACACACACACACACACACACCACATACACACAAATTTACAAAATGGAAGAAGTTAAGAAAATATAAGAAATTGCCAAATTATGAAATTAGAGAAAGGAAGAAAGGAAGGACAAAAGGTTGATTTTTCCATGCAAAATAGAAAAAAGCACAACATCCAAACCAAGATATACTGCTACAGATACCATCAGAATAAATTTAAAAGTCATAAAAGACCACTTTGCTCAACTATAATTTATGAGACCTATATGAAATGGATAGACAAACTGATTATATGCAGTATTTTCCAGGCTGAGGGGAAACATATATTTATTCATTACTGATGGGAGTATAAAGTAATATAACCTTTATGGAGAGCAATTTGGCAATCTACTAAATTTTATAATTCACATACCCTTTGACTCAACAAATCCACGTCTTGAGATTTATACTACAAAACTCTTACATGTGTGACATGATGTACATATATGTAGAGAAAGCAATTTAGGGATTTTCTATATAACGTTGGGGTCCTACAAAGAAATACTAGGCTGGTGCTAAAAGAGGAATGAAGTAACTCCATATATGTTGATATAGAGTACAATATATGTTGTTTAGTGAAAAGATCAAATAACAGGGCAAGAACATAGTATGCCTCCAAAAAAAATAGTAAAATTTCATATGTCTGTGTACACAAATACACTGAGACTTTTTCTGGAAAGTTATTTAATACATTGACAACAGTGTTTGCCTTTAGATAAAATTACTAAGTACCTCGACAACAGGTTAGGTTGGGATAATTTCTTTCCACTGCATTTATTGTTAATTTTGTATATTTTTTGTATTACAGATTTCAAAACTATAATACATTTTTAAAATTATGCAGTAGTTATTTTGGTTCAGAGACTTAAACACTGCATTTTCTTTCTCAGATTTTCACTCAGTACATTAGCATATCAGGAGGTCTAGGATTCAACTAAAGATAATAACTTATGGTGTACCTTGTACAGAACATTATACTAGACCCTGGATTTATAAGCAGGAGCAACAGTGACTCAGCCACCACTCTCAGAAAGCTTGTTCTTCAGCTGGGAAAGCAAATAACAATCATATAAATAGTTTTTTTTTTTTGAAACAGGGTCTTACTTTGTTGCCTAAATACATATTTTAAACTTAGTTTTATATAGCACTTTTAAAAATTATTTGATTAACTATTTTTAATGTGTATCACGTTTAACAACACTTGAAACACACTTTAAGAAATACTGTGCTATGGTACTCTCTTCTTCCCTACCAGTGAGATCTTTCACAAACAAAAGATTGACCAAAATAGAAAGAGAAACAAAAGAAGGAAGAGAAGGAGGAATATAGGTTTAATATATCCTTAACCAAAAAAAAAAGAAAGATAGAAACTTATTAAACTTTTGGTAACATGTTCAACCTAAGACACAATTCATCATTGATACCCTGTAGAATTAAGATTAAATAATGCTATGCAAAACATTTCTCTAGCACTGAGTAAATGGCTAATAAATATGAGCTATTATTGAAATAACTGTTAAAGTATCCTCATAAAATATATAGACAAATGTGAATAAATAATGTGAATAATGGCATTTGAGTCCAAGACCATATGTATCCAAGAAAGTGTTACACAGACATAGAGATCAAAGATAAAAGGCAAAAGGCATGTAATAAATGCAGTGGTTATATTAACCAAACCCTTTTCATAATTCCTTTTCTTAGGCCAGTCTCTAGTAAAATTTGTCTAGAAGTGGCCACATGGCCCATTTCCAGCCAGTACAGTGGGAATCTCTGGGTAGAGCTTCCAGGAAGGATATCTTTGTGTTGTTGTTGTTTGTTGTTTTTGTTTGTTCATTTGTTTGTTTGTTTTTTGAGATGGAGTCTTTCCTTGTTGCCCAGGCTGGAGTGCGGTGGTGCAATCTTGGCTCACTGGAACCTCTGCCTCCCAGGTTCAAGCGATTCTCCTGTCTTAGCCTCCTGAGTAGCTGGAATTACAGGAATGTGCCACCATGCCTGGCTATTTTGTTTGTTTGTTTGTTTGTTTTGAGACGGAGTTGCACTCTTGTTGCCCAGGCTGGAGTGCAATGGTGCAATCTCAGTTCACTGCAACCTGCACCTCCTGGGTTCCAGTGATTCTCCTGCCTCAGCCTCCCAAGTGGCTGGGATTACAGGCACCCGTCACCACACCTGGCTAATTTTTGTATTTTTTAGTAGAGATGGGGTTTTGCCATGTTGGCCAGGCTGGTCTTGAATTCCTGATCTCAAGCTGCCTACCTCAGACTCCCAAAGTGCTGGGACTACAGGCGTGAACCACCATGCCTGGCCTGTATTTTTAGTAGAGATAGGATTTTGCCATGTTGGCCAGGCTGGTCTCAAACTCCTAACCTGAAATTATTTGCCCACCTTGGCCTCCCAAAGTGCTGGGATTACAGGGTGTGAACCACCACCACGCCTGGCCGGGAAGCCTTCTTAGAAGAAAGAGCCTTGTTAGGCCTTCCTCTTTTGCCCCCTTTGCCTTTTTTTTTTTTTTTTTTTCTTGCTAGGAGCATATAAATAAGTACAGCAATCATCTTGCAACTTGGGCTGGGAGTGGAAAGACATATGCTAGAAATGGCACTCCAAAATATTAAAAAGCCTCTGGTTTCTGATAGCCTCATGAAGCTTGTACACTAGCTCTGGTCTGTTACTGACAGATTTCTTATTAAGTGAGAAAAATAAATCTATACATGTTAGTTGGCTTTCTGTTATTAGAAATGAAATGCATTCCTGACAAAAAGAGAAATGGAACTCTGAGAAACATTTTTACAAAACTGCATGTTACAAGAAAAGGCTAATATAAATATAAGTAAGCATAGTCATGAGATATCATAGTTCAAAATCTATACTAAAAATAGTCCAGAGATAACACTCTTTGCATATAATATGCATTCCTTTGCTAATGGGTAAAAAGGGTTTCATTTAATTTTCCATAACAGAATAGTGGTCAGGAAACATTGAAGTGGTCCTTGAATAGTGAGGGACAATAGATCATAAACTCCTACTTTTTAATAGATGAATTATCCACATTTAACCCAAAGAGATAACCTAGGTATTTGAAAATTAAATCAAAAGCATTGTGACCTTCAACTATTTTGTTTTGTCTTTTAATCAAGCCTGTAGACAGGCTTCTTAGGCATATGGTTATACCCTACGTGCTGAAAGAATGCAAAGTCATTACACAAAGTGTGCCATTTTGTTCCCTGAGACTATAGGTTCTTGCAGCATAGGGCCATTGGGATGTACTGATTTAGAAAACAAACATTATTGAATATTACATACAGTACTTTGTTGAGTGCTGGGAAAGAGAATGCAGGGATGACTAATTTATGATAACTGTATACAAAGAAAGTTTCAGGGCTGGGCACAGTGGCTCATGCCTGTAATCCCAGCACTTTGGGAGGCCGAGGAGGGTGGATCACTTCAGCCCAGGAATTTGAGACTAGTCTGAGCAACATGATAAAACCTTGGCTCTACAAAAATGACCCAGAAAACTAGCCAGGTATGGTGACATGTGCCTATAGTCCCAGCTACCTGGGAGGCCGCAGTGGGAGAATCACCTGCACCAAAGAAGTTGAGGCTGCAGTGAACACTGACTGTGCCACTGAACTCCAGCCTAGGCAAAAAAGTAAGACCCCAACTCAATAAATTAATATAGGTAAGTTTCAGTCCAGTAGGAGAGGCAGACACTCACAGAAATTATACAAAAATGTGATCTAAAGAAGGTAAGAGTACCAAAATCAAGACACAATAGTCCAAGCACCATTTATGAATTGTTCACTTGCTGTGGGAGTGATGATAGAGGGCTGTCAAATATCTCACCAGGATCAATTGCGCTGCTCCTCAATGCCAGAATCACTGACATTAAGGAAGGATGTGTCTTCCTTCTCATACCCCACCACCTCTACACCCTCTAAGGAGACTATTTTGTGAGTGGGAGGCAGGGGTTGTACTTCAAGGCCTTAAAAGTGTCTTCTACTTCTGTCTTCTTGTTTGAGAGTTCTGTAAACTAAACAGGGCCAGCTGTTGATTCCACATACAAGTGAATGTCTTAAAGGAATAATTTTCTCTCTCCTTTCTCCACCTAGAAAAGAGTTTGTCAAACACATGAGTACTTCCATGTTGTCTCTGAGTTATCTCCCTTCCAGTCTTTTCTTCTGTATTAATTAATATTTACCTTATTCTTAGTTTATTTTTTGTTATTCAAATCTAGTGGTTGAAATAAAAACTATCCCTCCTGCAGCTTTCTGTATGCTTCCATGGCTGCCCTTCCATTCTCCACGTATTTGAATTTTTTGACATAAAATATACTATTTTTGTAGCCCTTTTAGACCTTTAGTTTCCCATCTGCAAGGGCTGATATTCCCACCACCGTCTTTGAAGTTTATGCCTTGCCACTTTACCTCCTTTTACCATTTCGTAACAATTGTATTCTTCAGTGGGGCATAGCAGTGGGCTCCCATTTCTCCCCTCTACTGGCACAGCAGTCTGGGGAGCTTTGATGGAAAAGGAGAGGATGCTTCAGGGTTTCAGTGCATGATCACCCAACATCTTACAAATAAATTATTTGATCTCTTTTCCTGCCATACTCTGACATTTACTTAGTGACTCACTCTCCAGACAGTGTCAAATCCCAGATCTACCACACATCAAAGGATTTAACCTCCAACATGCCACTTTCTGATTATGATTGTTAATCCCTAGGTATTTTATGCTGGACTGCAACTAAATGTGTTCTTCAGTCTCATTAATCTCTACATTTTCTTGAATACCTTTTCTCAGAGCGTATTAATCCTTTCCACTTCATTGGTGTCCCAATACAGCAGTGTTACACACCCAATTAAAAATACATTATTAAAAGTACTTTCTAACTCTCTAGTCAGCATTCTCAACATCTTTGGCAACTTATCTTCCTTCTAATCTTAAATTGCTATAAATTTCTGAATTCACTAATTTCTACACATGCTCAGAGCTGCTGGAAAAAAATTATATGAAGTCTAGTACCAAAGTGTCTTACATGTCAACCACCCTCTTTCCACCCCACTACACGAACACTTAGCAGCAGACTGAATCTCTGCCCAGCTATTTCTCTTATTCTCCACAGCTATTTCTAAGAAAATAATATTTCTCAATATTCTTAGCCTGTTTGTCTTATTCTGGTTGGGCTGCTATAAAGCAATGTCATAGATTGGGTAGCTTATAAACAACAGATTTTTTTTTTTTATGTTACTGGAGGCTTGGAAATTCAAGATCAAGGTGCAAGCAGATTTGGTGTCCGGTGAGGGCCCTTTCATAGATGTTATCTTCTCACCGTATCCTTACATGGTGGAAGCAGCAAGAAAGTTTTCTGGGGCCTGTTTTACAAGCGTACTAATCCCATTCATGAAGGATCTGCCCTCATGACCTAATCACTTCCCAAAGCCACACCTCCTAATACCATCACATTCGTGATTAGGTTTCAACATATGAATTGTGAGGGCAAACATCAGACTGTAACACCGTACTGGCCCCAATGTCTTTCTTCTCTATTAATAGAAAAGCTTGCCTTTTACTCTCAGAAAAAAAGTTTAAGTAATCAGTATCTGCCTCTTTTATTTAAGCAACCACAATTTATTATCTCTATGCACCCTATTTTATCACCATCTTTCTCAGGGAAAAAGTCCCTCTGCTTATCTAACACTAATTAACTAGTATCTGAGTCACAGCTTCTCAAACTTTAATGTGTTTATAAAGTACCTGGGGATCTTGTTCAATGCAGATTCTGATTCAGTAGGTATGGAGTAAAACCTGAGATTCTAAAAAACTCCTAGTGGTGTACATGCTCCTGGGCCACCAATGATCCCAACACAGTAATAATTACTTTTCCTAGAGGAAGTGGCTCATGAAGGCAAAAGTGCCTGGGACCTAGGAAAGTGATTGTGTAGCCCTAATCCTAGTCTCCCAACCTATAACAACTGGGAAATTCTCTCATGATTCTTTGTTGCCTAATGACTGCTCTAAAATAAAATGCCGATGCTATTTTTTTCTGTTTAAAATCCTCCAGGACTTTGACTATCATACAGACGAAAAGGTTAAACACTACCACTTTCATGACCAATGCTTTACAGATCTTGCTAGTATCCCTTCCCTTTATATATCTAGTGATCTTTCTAGGCTAAATTACTGTCAATTTTTTTGTGCTTGATATTCCATGTTGTATCTACAGGTACTTTTCTGATTGGGAAAACCACTTCTCCCCAGTTAGCATAATTTTTTATTCACCCACCTTAAAAACATTCCCCATCTCCTTCATGCAAATATAGTAAGTATATATAACTACTTACATAGTAATCTTCTCATAGTAACTACACAATTCAGACATATAACTCACCATATGATTTTGTGTCTACTTATATTTTTGTGTATCTCAGTTTAGACTGTGGGCTCCTAGAGAGTGGGAACTTTGTCTTCATTTCATATGTCTCCAGTGCCTGGCAAAAATAGGTATTTAACAAATGTATGTTGGATCTTTGAATACATGAATTAATGACTTGAATATATACTTTAGATACACATTTTATTAAAATGCAAATAATAGCAACCATACTTAAAAGTGACATAATACTTTTAGCCCACATTCCCTGTTCATTTCTGATTGTGGTTATAATCCATCACTCTACTTCTGAATGATCAAAAGAGCACATAAGGAATAATAATTTGACATAAAAAGAGATATGTTAATTATGAAATATATTTTGGTCAGTGCCAATGTATACAATACATGATGTTAAATATGCAATATTAACCCCAAATATAAATTAATGGAAAATATTTGCTTATTTAAGAAATTACCTTGTTAAAATATCCCAAGGATTTTTTTAGCTCTGCCCTACATTGGAAACCTAAATAATTTTTGAAAGTGCCCACAGAATCAGAGATTCAATAAAGTTGAAAATTCTCCATATAAATAATCTTTTCTCCCTAATTATTTATTTATTTATTTATTTATTTATTATTATTATTATACTTTAAGTTTTAGGGTACATGTGCACAATGTGCAGGTTTGTTACATATGTATCCATGTGCCATGTTGGTGTGCTGCACCCATTAACTCGTCATTTAGCATTAGGTATATCTCCTAATGCTGTCCCTCCCCCCTCCCCCCACCCCGCAACAGTCCCCGGAGTGTGATGTTCCCCTTCCTGTGTCCATGTATTCTCATTGCTCAATTCCCACCTATGAGTGAGAACATGCGGTGTTTGGTTTTTTGTCCTTGTGATAGTTTACTGAGAATGATGTTTTCCAGTTTCATCCATGTCCCTACAAAGGGCAGGAACTCATCATTTTTTATGGCTACATAGTATTCCATGGTGTATATGTGCCACATTTTCTTAATCCAGTCTATTGTTGTTGGACATTTGGGTTGGTTCCAAGTCTTTGCTATTGTGAATAATGCCGCAATAAACATATGTGTGCATGTGTCTTTATAGCAGCATGATTTATAGTCCTTTGGGTATATACCCAGTAATGGGATGGCTGGGTTAAATGGTATTTCTAGTTCTAGATCCCTGAGGAATGGCCACACTGACTTCCACAATGTTTGAACTAGTTTACAGTCCCACCAACAGTGTAAAAGTGTTCCTATTTCTCCACATCCTCTCCAGCACCTGTTGTTTCCTGACTTTTTAATGATGGCCATTCTAACTGGTGTGAGATGGTATCTCATTGTGGTTTTGATTTGCATTTCTCTGATGGCCAGTGATGATGAGCATTTTTTCATGTGTTTTTTGGCTGCATAAAAGTCTTCTTTTGAGAAGTGTCTGTTGATGTCCTTCACCCACTTTTTGATGGGGTTGTTTGTTTTTTTCTTGTAAATTTGCTTGAGTTCACTGTAGATTCTGGATATTAGCCCTTTGTGAGATGAGTAGGTTATGAAAATTTTCTCCCATTTTGTAGGTTGCCTGTTCACTCTGATGGTAGTTTCTTTTGCTGTGCAGAAGCTCTGTAGTTTAATTAGATCCCATTTGTCAATTTTGGCTTTTGTTGCCATTGCTTTTGGTGTTTTAGACATGAAGTCCTTGTCCATGCCTATGTACTGAATGGTATTGCCTAGGTTTTCTTCTAGGGTTTTTATGGTTTTAGGTCTAACATGTAAGTCTTTAATCCATCTTGAATTAATTTTTGTATAAGGTGTAAGGAAGGGATCCAGTTTCAGCTTTCTACATATGGCTAGCCAGTTTTCCTAGCACCATTTGTTAAATAGGAAATCCTTTTCCCATTGCTTGTTTTTGTCAGGTTTGTCAAAGATCAGATAGTTGTAGATATGCGGCATTACTTCTGAGGGCTCTGTTCTGTTCCATTGATCTGTGTCTCTGTTGTGGTACCAGTACCATGCTGTTTTGGTTACTGTAGCCTTGTAGCATAGGTTGAAGTCAGGTAGCGTGATGCCTCCAGCTTTGTTCTTTTGGCTTAGGATTGACTTGGCAATGTGGGCTCTTTTTTGGTTCCATATGAATTTTAAAGTAGTGTTTCCTTAAAACTAAAATAGTGTTTTTAAGTGAAGCCAAATGAATGATAGAGAAAGCATCGTAACATTTTCTTTACCGCTTTTCTTCTGTGACCACCGATAAGTCATAAAATTAGTCAGGTAAGGTATTGGCATGAAAAATGAAATTATCAAAACATACCACAAATATGTTTCAATTAAATATATTTAGTTCATCACTTTTATCTACTATAATTTTGGATTACAGTCATTCATTCATTATTTCAAGAAATATTTACTCAGTGCCTACTATATGCCTGGCGCAGTATTGCGTGTGGGAACACTGCAGAGTGAAACAAGAAATTTGCAATTTAGCAGAACATGTAGACAAAAATAAGTGAGTGTTATGAACTGAATGTGTTCCCTCAAAATTCATATGCATAAGTTCCAACGTTCAATGTGACTATATTTTGAGACAAGGCTGTTAATAGAGGTACTTAAAGTTCAATAATTTAGAAGGGTGGGGCCCTGATCCAATAGTATTAGTGTCCTTATAAGCTGAGACACCATAGACCTCCTGTGCTCTCTCTCCATCATGAGAGGACACATCAAGAAAGCAGCTGTCTGCAAGCCAGTAAGAGAACCCTAACCAGAAATCAACCCTGCCAGACCTTGATCTAAGAATTCTAGCCTCCAGAAATGTGAGAAAAAGATATTTCTGTTGTTTAAGCAATGCTGTCCATAATATTATGTTAGCTCAAGAACATTAATGCAGTGACTGTGAAGGATATGAAAGAGGTATGCATGACAGCATTTTCAACAAGAATGCTGAGATAATTTAATGGGAAAAAATCATTTTCAACAAATGGTGCTAGGACAACTGGATATATTCATACAACAGAATAAAGGTACCATATGCATTCCTTCATACCATATGCAAAAATTAACTCAAAGTGGGTCAAATATCTAAGCATGGGTCATAAACTATAAAACTCTCAGGAGAAAACATAGCTATATAATGTTTATAATCTTGAATCAGGCAATGGTTTCTTAGATGGGGCACCAAAAGCAACACCAACAAAAGAATAAATAGATAAATTGAGCATCATCAAAATCGGAAATGTTGTACTTCAAAGAAAATTATCAGGAAAATGAACAGACAACCTACAGAATTGGAGAAAGTATTTGTAAATCATCTAATATGGGCCTATTATCCAGAATATGTTAAAAACTCTTACCACTGACCAATATAAAGACAAGCAATTCAATTAAAAATGTATAAAGTATTTGAATACACGTTCTTCAAAGACAATGTACAAATGCAAACAAGCACATTAAAATATATCAATATAATTCATAATTTGGGAAATGCAAATTAAAACTAAAATGCGATACCACTTCATACCCACTAGGACGGGTATTATCAAAAACAGGGATGATCACAAGTATTGGTAAGGATGCAGAGAAATTAAAGCCCTAATATGTTGCTGGTAGATGGTAAAAGGATTCAGTAGTTTTGAAAAACAATGAAAGTTTCTCAAGAAGTTAAATATAGAATCAGTACACACTCCACCAATTATAGTTCTAGGTATATACATAAGAAAGTTGAAAACATGTGTCTGCACAAAACCTTGTACATGAATGTTCATTGTAGAATTATTACTAATAGCCAAAAAGTGAAAACAATCCAATGTCTTTCAACTGATGAATGAATGAACAAAATGGACTATGTAATATATAGAATATATAAGAATAGAGTAGCATATTATTTGCCCATAAAAAGGAATGAAGTGCTATTACATGTTACAACATGGATGACTCTTAAAACATTATAGTAAGTGAATGAAGACAGACACAAAAGATCACATATTGCATGGCTTCATTTATATAACATGTCCAAAATAGGCAAGAGGGACAAAATGTAGATATGTGGTTGCCGAGGGCTAAGGGAAGGGGAGAATTAGGCATGAGTGCCACTTATTTTTTTAGGTGATAAAAATGTACTAGAATTAAATAACCGTAGTGATTATGCAACATTGGGCAATAAATAAAACTGAATATACTAAAGTGAATGTACTGAATATCACTGAATTGTACTTTTTAAAATATCTAATTTTATGGTATGTGCATAATTGTTCAACTTACTCAATCCAAAAATAAAAATGATAAAGGTTCTATGAGGTCACAACTGAGAGTTACTGACCAGATGTCAGAGGTCTAGGAAAGTTTTCATGGATGTATAAGCTAAGATGAAAAAATACACCAGAACTATCAATGCAGGAGTGTGTGTGTGTGTGTGTGTGTGTGTGTCAGAGACGATGGGGCACAGCATGTTTTATTATTTGGTGTACTACACCGTGGCGGGGAGTAACTGCTAAAAGACAATTTAAAAAGGTAAGTAGGCACACAATCATGCAGAGACCTTATAAAGCAAGTATTTCTAGACTCTTATAAAACATGAAAAGGTATTTAGCAGATGGGTGACTTCATTATATTTGGAAATGGGTAACTCTCATGATAAGAATACTAAATCTTTTAGAATAACACCGCCAAAATTCAGGCAGGAGAGCTTATACTTGGTAAATGGCACTGGAACTTGAGAAAAAATACTTTTATAAGTATTAAGATGAATATTTATTACTAAAGAAAATTTCAATGTTTATATCAAGTAGAAAAACTATGCATTCCATTTCCAGACTTCAGAATTAATCATTATTCCATAAAGATGCTTGTAATGGACTCTATATTTAACATGATTATGAAAAAAATAAATTATACACATTTCTTTTTTCCCACCTCCTACAATCCAAGTCTCCAAAACTCCTGAACTTGAATTTTAAATGCTTAAATGTCACTAGCAAAAGGAAAAATAAGTTCTTTTTTATTTTTTTATTATACTTTAAGTTTTAGGGTACATGTGCACAATGTGCAGGTTAGTGCAAAATAAAAGGAATATACATATGTGTGTAATAATGTGCTGATAAATGTTTCAATAATTTTATTCAAATAATGTAAATAAACCCAATATAAAGATTAATAATTTAATTCAAATGACAAAATAAATGCTGTTTATAGTATAGATTTTTTTAATTACATAAGAAATTGATTATGGAAAAAAATTTTTGAGGTTGAGGCTAGATCTAGCTGAGATGTGCCTCCTCCACAGAGAGGAACCAAAATATCACGTAAACTTTTACAATTTGAACAATCATTTGAAAGAAAACACAAAAATTTGATAGGCAAGAAAAGACACCTTGGTTGCAGATAAACCTGCAGAGCAGTCTACTCAGGGATGATAGGCTCCAGATCTGGGCCCTGAACCCAGAAAAGACCCAAAGAAGGGATGAGTGGAGGAACCTTGGGGCACCACATTCTTGCCACAGGCCTCTGAGATCTAGCTACAGAAGCTCTCACAAACCCTCCCACACACCCCACAAAAGACTTTGGACTGGCAGGGAAGCTGCCTAGAGAATACACAGTTGCATTGCTTGAACCCACATGGAGCCCAGAAGGCTTGCTGTGCTGGGCAGCTGCAGAAAAATGGAACCCTTTTTAGGTCCCCAACCCACAAGACTCTCCATCCTGCAATGAACAGCTGCAGTTTCTGCTTCTGCCTGGCAGGAGAGAGAAAGGCTCAGGCATGTTCATATGACTAAGACAAATCAGGTCCCACCACCATTGCTGTGGGACCAAGATGCTTCCAAACAATGCACCCCCTTGGCTGTTGGTCCCTCTCAAGACTGCCTTTATGGCTGTTCCCACAGGGTGGTGCCAACAGGATAGCCTCCACTGCCCCATATGAGTGTTTCATTGGTAACCCGGGAGCAGTTCACCCCCATCACATCACCACTTGTCACTGAAGGGCCAGAGGATAAATCCCCTGGCCTGGACCTAGTTCCCTGGGACTCAAGCACACTGCTCAGTATGAAGATCAAATGTGTGGCCTGATCTCAAGTGGGAGAGTAGCCCTCACTTTCAGAACAGAGAGAAGAGTGTGGCACTGGTTAGTATGGTGGTACAGGAGCTGGCTATGCCTCCCTTCGTGTGATTGGACCAGGAACAATATGATCTGATAGTCAGTTTTCCCCTCAGTGACTCCTGTTGTCTGGAATGCCTGAAGTGGCACAATCTGGATGCAGATGGCATGGGATAAGCCTAACTGATTGGGCCTGTTGCCAGGGCTGGACTCTGGAGGGAGACCCTCTGGGTTGGGTGTCTGTGACCTGTGTAGGCCCCACAACTGCCTAATGGGCTGAAAACCCCAGGCTTTGGTCTTCCCCTAAGTGAGCTCTGTGGCACAGGAGTGGTGCCTCCACCCCTCTCTTGAGGATTGTCCCAGCAGCCAGACAGCAGCCCTTAGAACCTCTGCCAAGGTCAGTTCTTGTGCCCACTTTGAAGAGTCTGGTTGCTAACTCACCAGACCCAGCCCTGCCCAGCTTTGCCCCCTCTAGTCTCCATGGTAGCAGAGCGCAGGATGGTACCACACCAGAAGCCTCATCTCCCAGTCATCACCAATACTTCGCCTGAAAAACAAAGGCTAGGTAAAAATCCCATTGACATTAACACCACTGCATTCACCTGCAAGTGCCACCTACTGGTCAGGAGGTCCACCTGCATGGCCCGCAACTTTTGCTGACAGTGTGTGGCACTCAGCTGGCCTTTACCTGCAAACACTACCTACTGGACTGCACGTTGAACTGCATAACCCAATATTGTCTCCTAACAGAAGTGCACAGTGCTGGAGAATAAGAGAAGCCTATCAAGACCTTCACCTTCCCAGCCCTGTAGGAGACAGTGAGCCTGACCACAAGCACAGTACACCACTACTACAAGTCACAAACAACTATCATTTGAAAAAAACACTGCACTAAAGCTATATATAACCAAGGAAGCCAAACAAATCCTTGGCCCCCTAAAAGCACAAAGAAGCAAATCTAAAGAATCCTACCCAATATATGCAACAGTATTATGCTCAAGGGAGATAAAAACCTAACCTAAATGAAAGTAAATTAAAAAGTAACAAGAGCTTCTACAGATGAGAAGGAACCAGAACAATAATTCTAGCACTGTGAAGAAACAGAATGTTGTGATACCCCCAAAGGATCACACTAGTTCTCAAGCAATGCATAAAATTTTGAAAGTATAAAGTATTCAAAATATGAATTGTAAGGAAGCTCAATGAAATCCAAGAGAAAGTTGAAAGCCAACACACACATACACACACAAAATATATATGTATATAAATATATATATCTTTAGAAAATAAAAAATTCACTGAAAGAATTGAAATCTCATGTGAAAGTCTTAACAGTAGTCTAGACCAAGCAGAGTAAACAGTTTCAGAGCTCCAAGGCTAATCTTTTTAATTAACCTAGTCACAAAAAAATATTTTAAAGATGAAGAAAGACTGAAAAATATAGGATTATATAAAGCAATCAAACCTAAAACTTACAGGCATTTCTGAGAGAGAAAAACAAAAAGTAAGCAACTTGGAAAATATATTTGATGGAATAATTCAGGAAATTTTTTCTAATTTTGCTAGATAAATAGACATCCAGAGAAGAAATTCAGAAAACACCTGCAAGATAACAGAAAATGACCATCATCAAGGCATACAGTCATTAGAATACCCAAGATCAATGCTAACAACAAAAAATAATCTTAAAGGCAGGTAGAGAAAAACGCCAAATCACAAATAAAGATAATCTCATCAGGCTAACAGCAGACCTCTCAGCAGAAACCTCACAAGCCAGAAGATACCAGGGGCCTATTTTTAGCTTTCTTAAAGGAAAAAAAAAAACGCCAGCCAATAATATTATATCCTGCCAAACTAAGCATCATAAACAAAAGAGAAATAAAGTTTTTCCCAGACAAGCAAATGTTAAGGCAATTTGTCACCACCAGATCAGTCTTACAAAAAACAAATGCTCAAAGGAAGTATAAACTGAAAACAAAAGGACAATACTCGCTATCATAAAACCACACAAAAGTACAAAGTTCACAGATCCTATAAAGCAAATCCACAACTGAGACTACAAAGCCACTAGCTAATGACACTATGACAGATACAAAATCTCACATATCAATATTAACCCTGAATGCAGATGCCCTAAAAGCTCCATTTAAAAGATATCAATTGGCAAATTGAATACAAAAACAGGACTCAAACATCTGCCTTCAAGAGACCCATGTAACGTGCAATGGTACCTATAGGTGTCAGTAACTGAATGGAAAAAGATACAAAAAACAAATGCAAATGGAAAACAAAGAGCAAGGCTTGCTATTTTTCTATCAGATAAATCAGACTTTAAACCAACAGCAGTAAAAGGCAAAGAAGTGCATTATATAATGATAAAGGGATTGATTCAACAAGAAGATTTGAATATATTTAAATATATATATTTAATATGTATAAATATATATCTTAATATGTATAAACATATATGTTAATGTGTATAAATATATATCTTAATATGTATAAATATATCTTTAAATATATATACTTAATATGTATAAATATATATATTTATTTATATATTCAAGATGGCTTGAATTATTCCCCAGAAAATAGGTTTTTCTCTTCTACCAAATGATCAGGTTGCAAATTTTCCAAACTTTTGTGCACTGCTTCCTTTTTTTTTTTTTTTGAGACGGAGTCTCGCTCTGTCGCCCAGGCTGGAGTGCAGTGGCGCAACCTCGGCTCACTGCAAGCTCCGCCTCCCGGGTTCACGCCATTCTCCTGCCTCAGCCTCTCCAAGTAGCTGGGACTACAGGCGCCCGCCACCATGCCCGGCTAATTTTTTTGTATTTTTAGTAGAGACGGGGTTTCACCGTGGTCTCGATCTCCTGACCTCGTGATCCGCCGGCCTCGGCCTCCCAAAGTGCTGGGATTACAAGCATGAGCCACCGCGCCCGGCCCACTGCTTCCTTTTTAAATATAAGTTCCAGTTTCAGATTATTTCGTTGTTCATGTGTATGAGTGTACACTTTTAGAAACAGCCAGGTGACTTCTTGAATTATTTGCTGCTTAGAAACATACATATATTAAATATACATATAATAGACATCTATTTAATATATAGAGACATATATAATAGACACATATATACAAATATATATGTGTATATATGTGTGTGTGTGTGTGTGTGTGTGTATATATAAATACAGAGAGAGAGAGAGAGAGAGAGAGAGATGCCCATTAGGTCTATTTAGCTGAGACCAATTTAACTGCAGAGTTTCTTTGTTGGTTTTTTACCTCAGTGATCTGCCTAGTTATGTCAATGGATTGTTGAAGTTCCCCACTATTATTGTATCACTGTCTATTTTTTTCCTTAGGTCTAGTAGCATTCATTTTATAAATCTGGGTGCTCTAGTATTGAGTGTATATGTTCTTCTCACATTGCAAAATACAATCCCTTTTCAAAAGTCCTTCAGTCTTAACTCATTTCAGCATTAACTCAAAAATCCACAGTCCAATGTCTCATCTAAGACAAAGTAAGTCCCTTCTACCTATGAGTCTATAAAACAAAATACAAGTCATCTATTTTCAAGATACAGTGGGGGTAGAGGCATTTGGTAAATGCTACCATTCTAAATGGGAGAAATTAGCCAAAATGAAGGGGCCATAGGGCTGATGCAAGACCTAGGCAGGTAGTCATTAAATCTTAAAGCTCCAAATTAATCTCCTTTGACTCCATGTCTCATATCCAGCATACTCTGATACAAGGGGTGGGCCCCCATGGCCTTGGGTTGCTCTGATCCTGTGGCTCTGCAAGTTACAGCCCCTGTGGCTACTTTTATGGGCTGGCATTGAGTGCCTGCAGCTCAAAGCCAGCCAGGTGCATGGTGCAAGCTGTAGGTGGATCTACCATTCTGGGGTCTGGAGGACGGTGGCCCTCTATTCAAAGTTCCACTAGGCAGTGCCCCAGTGGGGACTTTATTTAGGGGCTCTAATTCCACATTTTCCCTCTTCACTTCCCTAGTAGAGATTCTCCATGAGGCTCTGCCCCTGCAGCAGACTTCTGCCTGGACATGTTGGCATGTCCATACATCTGCTGAAATCTAGGTGGAGGCTCCCAAACCTCAACTCTTGCCTTCTGTGCACCTGCAGGCCCAACACCATGTGGAAGCCACCAAGGCTTGGGGCTTGCACCCTCTGAAGTAACAGCCCAAACTATACCTTGGCCCCTCGTTGCCATAACTGGAGCTAGAGTGGCTGGGACTCACGGCTTCATATCCTAAGTCTGGACAGAGCAGCTTGCCCTGGGCCTGGCCCACTAAACCATTTTTCCTCCTAGGCCTCAGGGCGTATAATTGGAGGGGCTGTTGTGAAGATCTCTGAAATGCCCTGGAAGCATTTTTCCCATTGTTTTGGCTATAAACATTTAGCTCTTCTTTACTTATGCAAATTTCTATAGCTGGCTTGAATTCTTTCCCAGAAAATGGGTTTTTCTCTTCTACCAAATGATCAGGTTACAAATTTTTCAAACATTTGTGCTCTGCTTCGTTTTTAAATATAAGTTCAGTTTCAGAATATTTCTTTGTTCATGTGTATGAGTGTACACATTTAGAAACAGCCAGGTGACCTCTTGAATTCTTTGCTGCTTAGAAATTTCTTCCTCCAGATATCCTGAATCATCTCTCTCAAGATCAAAGTTCCAAAGATCTCTAGGGCAGGGGAAAAATGTTGTCAGTCTCTTTGCTAAAGGATAGTAAGAGTGACCTTTACTGCAGTTCCCAATAATTTTCTCATTTCCATCTGAGACTACCTCACCTAGACTTCATATCACTATTAGTATTTTGATCAAAACCATTTAACAGGAAGTTCCCAACTTTCCCACATCTTCCTGTCTTCTTCTGAGCCCTCTAAACTGTTCCAACCTCTGCCCATTACCCAGTTCCAAAGTCACTTCCACATTTTCAGGTAAATTTATAGCAGTGTCTCACTCTTCTGGTACCAATTTTCTATATTAGTCTGTATCCGCAGTGCTATAAAGAACTACCTGAGACCACATAATTTATAAAGAAAAGAGATTTAATTTGATTCACGGTTCTGTGGCTTAACAGGAAGCATGACTGGGAGGCATCAAGAAACTTACAGTCATGTCAGAAAGCAAAAAGGAAGCAAGGACCTTTATATGGTGGAAGGGGAGAGAGAGAGAGTGAGAGAGAGAGAGAGAGAGAGATAAGGGGGGGGAGTGCCACACACTTTTGTACCATTGGATCTCATGAGAACTCACTATAATGAGAACAGCAAGGAGGAAATCCAACCCCATGATCCAATCCCTTCCCACCAGGCCCCTCCTCCAATTCAACATGAGATTTTTGTCAAGGACACAAATCCAAACAATATTAGAAATGATTGTTATTGCTATTGCTAGCTAGATTAACCAATAAAACAAAAGAGTAGATTCAAAAAAGCACAATCATAAAAGATAAAGGTGCTACAACTGATACCAGTGAAATATAAGTGATCCCAAGACTAATATAAACATTGCAATGCACACAAACCAGAAAAATATAAAGAACATGGATAAATTCCTGGAAACCTACAAACTCCCAAGACTGAACCAGAAAGAAATTGAAATCCATACTAGATCAATAACAAGTTATAAAGTTGAATCAAATACATAATTCATCATGATCAAGTGGGTTTTATTCTACCAATACAAAGATGGCTCAGTATATGGAACTCTATAAATGTGACTTACCACATAAACAGAATTAAAAATAAAATCCATATGATTATTTTAATAAATACAGAAAATCATTGACAAATCCAACATGGCTTTATCATAAAAACTCTCAACAAACTAGGCATCAAAGGAACATGCCTCAAAATAATAGAAAATCAACACATCTTCTCACTTATAAGTGGAAGCTAAACAATGGGTCAACATAGACATAAAGATAGAAATAATGTATACTGGGAAACTCAAATAGGGAAGATGTAGGGGCAGAAAGGATTGAAAAGTTACCTATTGGGTACTATTTTACTATTTGGGTGATGGATTCATTAGAAGCCCAAACCTCAGCATTATGCATTATACCCATGTAACAGACCTGCACAAGTACCACCTGACCCTAAAACTTTTTAAAAAACATTTTCATATCAATTGGCCATGAAATATTGTTAATTAATTTGAAGGCTTATATACGTTATGATCTGAATTGTTTGTACTCAAAATTCATATTTTGAAGATGTAATATCCAGTACCTAGGAATGTGACTATTTGAAGATAGGTTCCTTAAAGAAGTAATTAAATTAAAATGAGGTAATTAGGATGAGACCTAATTCAACTAGGTTGAATTAGGTTCTTACAGCAAGAAGAGATCACAACACCAATTCCCACAGGACCATAGGAAGACATGGAGAAAAATGACCATTTATGCCAAAGGAAAGAGGCTTCAAAATAACTAAATACTGCCAACACCTTGATAGTGATCTTTCAGCCTTTACAATTGTGATAAAATATATTACCATTGCATAAGCCAAACACTCTGTGGTATTTTGTTATGGCATCCCTAGAAAACTAATACAATGACTTTTACTACTTTTGTTTTATTTTTCTCAAATAATTTTAGAAAAGTTCAAAATCATAACAAAGAATTCCCATCTGACATTCAGATTCTCCAATTGTAAATATTTCAATACATTTGCTTTATCATTAATCTCTACATATTTACACATATTTTTATTATTTCCCTAAACCATTTGAGGGTCAGTTGAATACATGCCATTTTACTTCTAAATAATTTACTACTTATTTACTAAGAAAATGTACATATTTTTACTTAAAATTTATTATGGATAAAAACTTTTATAGATTTTACTCATATTTTCCCAAATAATGCCCTTTGCAACAAAAATGTTAAAAATTATGTAAAACTTATACATATATATTATACATAATTATGTGTATGTTTTATGTATATAAATATAGTTTATATATTTCTCATAAGTGATGTTAACTTTGATCACTTTGTGAAAGTGATATCTTCTAGATTTTTCCATTGAAGTTACTTTTTATTTTTAATTTACAAGTTATTTGGGGAGAGATACTGTAGCACTATGTAGATGTACCATATGTTATCAAACATTGATCACTAGTATTTTTACCCATTGATGTTTCTCACCTAACCAATTATTAGTATGTTAGTTAAATGGTTATTTTCCTAACAGCATCATTCTTCCCCATTCAGTGTTTTGCATATTACTATAAGAATAAGCTACAGTTCTTCTTTATTTATGTGTATCAGTATAAGTTGGTGAATTTCTACTTTATTGAATTGGTTATAATCCATTACTATTATTACATATTTTGATGCTCAACCTATCCTGGTTCAGCTAACAGGGAGCACTTGAATATTTCTGTGACCCCTGTTTTTTTCACGTACCCATTAGTTTTTGAGCACTTCCATAATTTCAGGTCCAGTGAGATGTCAGGCTTATCTTGTACATTCCCTGCCATAGACCTGGAAACAGAGAATTCTCCAGAAACTTAGTTCCATATGGTAGAGAAATGACATGGACTACACCTGATAATCTTCCTCCCCAGGGAGTGAGGACCAAAGACACAGTTGGAAGGGGATAAATCCTATTCAAAGTGTGCAGCAGTGTGACGCAAATTCAGACTGAAGAAATGCTCTAGTTTCTTGTCAAAAACACACTAGAGATGCTAGGTTTGAGAAAAACACACCAGTGATGCTAGCTTTGAGTCACAAGCTCAGTCACTTTTCAAGCACCTAGTTGATGTTGTCAGGGGATAGGAGAAGGTATTTTCCAGACAGAGAGGAAAATGTTAAACTAGAGTGAAAAGACCTGGTGTGAAGAGTTACACCCTCTTTGAAAGGGTAAGGAATTAGTCGGCGAATCAACTCCCAAACTAGAATAGTAAATTAAGAATTCTCTTGGAGATAAAATTAGGAATTTTAACATTAGGGATTATTTTGAATCTTCTCATTTAGCACTCAAGGAGAGACTTGATGGAAGATTTTGCAAAGATCATGATTTCTTTTTCTTACAAGGCCCTTATAAAATGAAAGAATATTATATAATTTTTTAACATATGACCCCTTGATTGCAACTCTGTAAGTGTGGGAAGATAAAGCATAGTCAGATTTCTAAAAGATCTTGTAAGCCACGGCAAAATGTTGACCAAGGATAGTTATGAGTTGAAAAACTTGAAAAGTTGAGAGATTTAAAGATAAACTCATAAACAGCTAGGTAGGTAGATAGACATAGAGATAACAATATCCTGAAAGCATCAGGGTAATATACTTAGAACAATAACCTCAATGTGATATTTTAAAAATAAGAACTAGCTTTACATAATGCCAATGCTCCTTGTTTCCTTCCCATCTGCATGCAGATTATGGTAAGAGTCTACATGATAGAAAAGAGATGAGTTCAGTTTTGAGCAGCGTGGCTTTGATCACAGGCAGCCCATCATAAGTGAAGTGATGACTCTATCATTAAGGGATTCCTGTCTGAGACCATGGACAGTAAATAGCAACACTTTACACAATCATCTGCTTCATTAGAGGATGCTCTTTGATGACAGACAAGTCTGAGTGATATAAATCGGGTTGCCAAGTTTAAAACTTCAAACAGTAAGATGTGCCAGTGAAATCACTGTGTCAGAAAGAAACAAGCAAATGCAGCCAGTGTAACAGCAGCAGTGGATTAAGGGATAAGGCCCAGGCACCAAGACAGGGCAAAGCTGCTAAGCCATCTATGTTAATAAAAGTTCCAAAAAGAAATGGATGGCACATTCATATCAGGATAGTTTGATGGAGAAAATACATATTAAATTGTGGACAGAATGCTGGCAATTAATAAAGAATGGTACAGCAGAGAACACAGAGAAGTTACCACTCCTCGATGTGAAACAGTGAAGTAGTTATTAGAACGTGCAAGGAGAAAGTCTTGTGGAGAGGCTCACATTTAAAGAAGCTACAACTAACTTCAAGGAGTGCAGCCCAATTAAAATATCCATGCAAGGAGAGAATCCGGAGATCTGTACCTGACTTTAAACTCCTTTATACCTTTAATCTCCTTGGGCTCACAGACATTCCTACAGTCTAAACAGAGCAAATACCACTGGTATAAAGCAGGGTGGGGAAAGGTGGAGAGCAACTCTCATTGGGAAAATGGAAAAATACCAGCAAAGTAGATTTCACCACTCATCAGACACATTAAAGAGCCAGGGAAGCATCTGCCAGTGGGTTAACGGTGTCCCCGAGTGTCTAGGCTACAGAACATTGCTTTCATGAATAAGAATTTCAATATGATAATGGTGCTTTTCTAGAAACTAAAACTAAAGAACCTGTTGCTCTTGGTTATTTTTTTCTTTCATAACCAAAATGTATTCCAAAAATGATGTAATCCCCTAGCCTCCTTCATAATTGGTTATAAATATCTATGTGGATTTATCTGTCATTTCAGCAAGTTCTCATAAAAGGGAAAGATATGTTTCCATGTCATCATATATATTTATATCAAAAAGCGTTGCTCTTATTATATGCATGTAGCTATCTTTGTATTTGGAAAATAAGACAATAAGGATTGATAAATATGTAAAGTGCCTTGAGATCTTCATTAATATTTATAAAAATATATTTTATATAGTAACCCAATGCCTATGTGAAACAATTATTTTTTCTTTTTTATATACCTGAAATTGCTTTTAATGATACATTCCTGTGGATGGAAGCAAAACTATGTCTCCATGTCTTTAATAACTACAGCTAGAGTTCCTGCTGAGAATATTAGCAAGCTACTGAGATTAATTTTACCTTATTTATTAAGAATGTATATGCTATATATTTCAAGCTGAATCAAAAAAGCTTACAGCAAGTTTGAAGTTATTGTAAAAATATGGCTTAGAGATATAAAAGATATATTAGAGATATAAAAGAAAATAAAAATCATGTAAATTGTGCAGAGAAAGTAGCATCCATTAGGTACATGAGCTGTGCTTATTGTATTCACAGTTAAATTCCAAACCTGTGAGAATCTGTATTTAAAATGTTAAGATATGGGTTATACAACATTTCTATTCTGAAATACTTATACATACTTGCATGCACTCGCGCACACACACACACACGCCTAAGAAAAAATGTTTTTTATAGAATTGTACTAAGGCATAAAATTTACCCCATATGTTTTGTCTGTGCTTTAATCGTCAACACTGCAGACAATATCTTCAGCTTTAATTTTCTAAAAGACACAAAAATGCTATTCAATTTTGCTTGTGAATAGCAAAACTGCTGTTCAAATTATATATGCATAATTTTTGTGATGATTAAATAAATGCATTTAAAAAGATCTTTGGCCTGTTTCAGGTACTTACTAAATATTCTATAAATGTGAAAATATAATTATTAGTACAAAGAGGAAAATAGTATTTTTAAATAATAGCTTAATAAGGATATTTATGATGAGGCAATAGATCTATTTAATTTATAGTGCTATATCTTAGTACTGGGATGGAATTTGCAGACATAAGCAAAGCAGATAGTTAATACATCTGTTGAATTCCTGTCTCTTTCAAATTTTGCAAGTCTTGAGCCAACGCTTGGCAGTTTTTAGATTTCAGTCAATTAGTACTGAAATTCTTAAAGATGAATTATAATGCATAAATTCTCTGTTGTTAGTTGAAGTGAGACCCATATGCTTTAAATGCTAAATGTGAGAAGGGAAAAGTTATATCCCTGCTTAGAAATTATAAGAATTGTCCCTGACTCTCATTCACATGGAATCTAATATATTTCACTGCAGTCATGGGTAATAGAACTGCCTAAAGTTATAGTTCATATTATTCTGAAAAATTTTTGATTTTAATTTAATGAGATTATTTTGATATCATTGTATATGGACCAATTGACTCTCAACTGAGTATACCAGAATCTCCAAATTAAGACTATCTTGGTAATAATATATCACTGAAGATAAAATGACTTGTGAATCACTTGGGTTTGAACATTTGTGACCTTCTTACAGAATATGCAAAACATTTTCTTTTTGACACTCCAGAGCTACTTTCTACTTTCCTCAGAAGGTTGACCTGTTGAGAATGTATATCAAGAGACTCCCTTCCTCTCTCGTTTTCAGTTGGGTTTAGCCAATGAAGAGCACCAGGAAAAAACAAAAACAGAGGGAAAAAGATTAGTGAGTTCAGGGTATTCCTTCCCCCATTCCCTCTTTCCTGGCGTGTATTGGCTGTTTGTCTCTTCAGCTGAAAGTAAACTCTACTGTCAAGCTGACCTCTGCGCATAGATCTTTCTCATGCCAAGTTACAGTACAGCTCTTTTATGTAGGTTCATCAAATTTGCTCAAATGACCATTAGACCATGGCATGGGTTGGAATGCAAATAGAGCAGGGCATTAGGAACTTTGGTATATTTGACAGTTAGTTAGGCATTATGGAGACAAGAGTTAACTCAAGGTTATAGAAATTGCTCACTTCCACCCATGATCCTAGATATGTGAGGTAAGGAAAGAGAGAAACTGAAATCTGTATATAGCCAAATGTGAGAATGAACAATTAGACAGCCTTGATGGCAATTCTGAGTCTCTATCTCCTGTAATTGAAATGCAGAGTTCCACCTCTAGCTGAGAAAAAGGCTGCATAGTTGCAGTGACAAATATTCAGAGTACTTTGTCTTTTGCTAAATCAAGGGCACTGAGGGAAAGTATTAAGACTCAGAAGTATGGATTGAACATTTGCAAGGGAAGGACAAAGCTGACAACTAAAGTCCCTTTGGATTCCCCTTGTCAAAAGAAGTAGACCTCCTTCTTTTCTTCATTTTTCCAACCATTAAGAGCTTTGGTACTCTTTATAAAATAATAATAAAATATTTCATCTGGAACAGTTGTCTCACAAGCAATTTCACCCACTCCCATTATACCTTCTTAATGTCCCTGGTTTCTTAATGAGAAATAGGTGTCAATCTGCAATTTAAGAATTATTTCTTCAGGCAGAAATGACTATACAATCCGAAGTAACCTATGTGAATCTATGAATAGTCTAGAGACCATGGATGAAGTAGATTCTAAGGGTGTTAGACCATAAAGAATGAAATAAAATTGATCATATCAAATGTATATATATGGATATATTCATTTAAAATTAAAAATGAATGTTTTTGGTTGAACAAATGCAAGTGGCATTAAAAGTCTGTTAAGTTAGCAAATTCAAGCCTGGATTCAAAGCTGGTTTATATGTATGTGGTTAAAATGCTTTAATTTCCCTGATATGCCATAGGAGAAGGAGTCTTAAAAATTCAGGGAGATGGAAATGTTGAAGAGGATAAGTTTTGTGTACTCTTCTTAGCCAAGCACCAGTCATATCCACAAGAAGCTTCTGAAGGTATTCTTTTAATTAGGGCATTAAGAAAAGCACTTGTCGATGAGCGTGGTGGTTCACGCCTGTAATCCCAGCACTTTGGGAGGCTGGGGATCACTTGAGGAGTTCGAGACCAGCCTGGCCAACATGGTGAAACCGAGTCTCTACTAAAAATAAAAAAAAAAATTAAAAAGCGAGCATGGTGGTGGGCTCCTATAATCCCAGCTACTCAGGAGGCTGAGGCAGGAGAATGGCTTGAATTCTGGAGGCAGATGTTGCAGTGGGCCGAGATCACTGCACTCCAGTCTGGGTGACAGAGCAAGACTCCGTCTCCATTAAATAAAAAAAAAAAAATAGAGAGAAAAGCATTAGTAAAGAAGATACCAGCATCCTTGAAACGCACAGTGGTGGTCAGCCTTGATAGGACAGTGATGGTGGTGAGAGGTGCTGAACTGGGATTGAGTTATCTGGTATCAATGGAGTGATGAGATCTAGGAGAGTTAGATGCTAGAGGAATATGTTATCAGTAGCAATTAGCATACTAAGCCACAGAAATGGAGTAAGAGTCTAGAAAGTTCTAACCTTTCGTCCTTACAATGCAATTTGTGATTTTTTTCTCCTTGATTATATTTAAAATTTTTCTTAGTCATTTCAGACTTTTTAAAATTGCAGATACTGATAGTAGCCCATACGATATCATATTTTAAGAACCAGAAAACTACTTTTTGGATTGCTAATTGTTCAACTTTTATAAATGCTTCTTGTTTTTGGAAAGAATATGTATTGTCTGTCTGTTTTCACCTCTATTTATGTGTATGTAAGTAATTAAGATAGCATTTTTATTCAAATTTCCCATATCTCCCTTTATATTTTATTTACTAAATCTGACTTCCAACAGAGATTATCTCAAACTCTTACCTCTTGATTATCAATTCATCAGTTTCCTTTGTTCTTTTATCACTTTTACTGCATATGACATGAAATCATATTATTAAGCATTATTGATTTTGTGTCATATCTTTTTGGTGTGTTTCTGTTTTGTTGTTTTCTTAAAAATAGTATTTTCCCTCTTGTCCACTTGGGTGCTTTTCACATGATTAAGTTTCTTTTCATACCAGTTAAGATGATTTTAGGGTATTTAACAACTTTAGTAATTGCTTTATTTTGATATTTGGTAGATTACAGGAATAAAATTTTAATATAAAACCATCCCTGCACTCCTAGAATAAGCTCAACTTAGCCTTATTAAAACTTTTTTAAAGACTGCCAAATATGCCTGCTAATATTTAATTTATAAAATTTGTAACCATGTTCTAGAATAAGAATGGCCTGTATTCCCCCGTTCTCATAATAGCCTTTTTCAATTATAATTCTCAGTTTCATAAAATGAATATAATTTACAGTTTTGTAAAATGAATAAAACATCTTTGTCCATTTTTAAAAAGTTTCATTTCAAAATACTTTATCTTCAATCATTTTTAGAACTTTATTCTAAAGCTATTGGTGTCTAGTGGCTCCTTGGCTGACTTTTGAGGAGTAATTATATTATTAAAAGGTATAAACCTGTCTAGTGTTTTTTTTTTTTCTTGAGTGATTAGTCAAGTTGTAATTTCTGAAGAAATTGTTCATAATGTCTATGTTTTCATATTTAGTGGCACAAACATTATATTTTTATCATTCTCTTGTGTTTATACTTTTGTTCACATATTTTAAGTTTTGCTCTCTCTTATTTTGATTAATTTTACCTAAGGTTTGTTTATTTTGTTATAATTTTTAATAAATCATTTTTGGCTTTAATTCACTCTACTATAACTTTGTTTTCTATTCCTTAATTTTTTTCTCTGTCATTTCCTTTTTTCTACTTTCTGTTTACTCTGTAGCTCTTTTTCTAGCTCTTGACCTTATCTTTGAAAAAATACCATTAATAAAATAAATATAAGCATTTATGGGTATAATATATCTAAAAATGGTTTGACTATAGTATATATATCTCTATTATATGCTATATATGTATGACTTTAAGTGAATTTCTATGTTTATTGCATTGTGTTGAAAGATTGAGATCTTCATTATATAAATTCTTAAAAGTGGTCTATGTTTTCTGCACAGACTACCTAATCCATGTCAAATACACCTTGTCCGTGTATGTTTATAAAGGTTATATATCATTCATATTGTCCATTGGCTCAAAAATATTGACTTTATAGCAAATGTTCTCTGCCCTTATAAATTTTTCTTTTTGATCTATTAATTTCTGAGTATTAAAACTTACTCTTATGGTTAAGATTTATCTAATAATCCATTCAATTCTGTCTATGACACTGTTATTTTGAGTATTTTAATTTAGAATTCTTATATTATGTATTAAAACATTTAAAATTACAAGCTATACTATAAGTATAAAAGGAGACATTACTACAGGGATAATCCATCCATTTTCCACTGTTCTTACTTAATCTCATAAAAACTTGCATGTTTTTGTTTCTTTTATTTCGTAGTTATATAGTGATCATTTTTTCCTCTATTGCTTTTTGCCTTAAGTACCATTTCGTCTTATATCTGGATTGTCCACGTTGCTTTTGATGATAAACCACTTGTAAATTACATACATTGATTTTGCTTCCAGATCCAGCTTGACAATTTTATACTTAACTATTTAGTGCACTTGTATATATAACATACTACAATTATGTTTCCATAATTTTTGAAGGTTCGACTTCTCAACTTTTTATTATGCTTTTGTGTTTTCTATTTTACCTGTCTTCTTTGGAGATGATTAAGATTTTTAAAAATTCAATTATTTCCCAACTATTTATCTGAAATCTCTGCATTCTATTTCTACTCTTATAGTTGTAATTCTTACATTTTAATATGCATCATTTTTACAATGGAGATAAAATTTAATAACGTATCTTGTTTTCACTTACATAATACAAGGATCTTAGGATGAGTTAATTCTATTTACTACTCTTTCATATAGTGAATGTTACATGTTGTGGTCCTTGTGTTAAAATCTCAAATACTTTTGTTATTATTTTATTGTTTCTATTTATCTAAAAAAGAAGTTTCTTTACTCATCATTCCTTTGTACAACTATTTGTCTCATCTGAGTTCATTTTCTTCTCGAAAGACATGATTTGGTGTTTTAGTAGTAATAAATCAGGGGTTTATGAGTGGTAAGCTCTTAAAGTCTATGCCAAAAAATCTTTATTTTTCTGTTATTTTTGGATGATAGTTTAATTGAGAGTATTAGGTGCTAACGATTATTTTTTCTTAGCATCTTGCAGAGTATTCCTTGAGTTCTGGCTCATATGGTTGCTTGTAAAATCAATATATCAAAGTATTATTTATTTGATGTTGATAGGTCTTCCTGTTTTTAAGATCACTTTGACTTTGGAATTTGATGCTATCGGTACATATTGATTTTCTTTCTTCTTTCATTCCTTCTTTATTTTTATCTTGCTTGATACTTGTTATTTCTAGATATAAGGATTAATGTATTTGTAGAATCTTAGAAATATTCAAATATTGCTTCTTTCCTCTTTACTCTCTCTAGAATGGCTATTAACTATATGCTGACATTTTTATTCTCTTTTCTATTTTACTTAACACTTTCTTCATGAATTTCATTCCCTCATCCTTCTTTGTTGCTTTCTGACTCTCTTCATGCAGTATTTAATTTGTGGCTTTACTTGCCTGTTCAAATTTTAATTTGTAGAATTTCTATTTGGTACTATTGAATTTTAAGACAATTTTTTCACTTGGTTTTGATTATATTTTTTACGATTCATTTTTGATATATGTATTACACAATATCAATCTAGGAATTTTGTTATATAATATTCTTGATCTCAAATAATGCTGTGTGTCATGTCTGGATCTCATTCATGGTAACTTGTGTCCTAGTGTATTTGTAATTTTAGGATATAAAATTATTTCAGGAATACTTTGTGGAAATCTTCTGCAGCCTTGATTGAATTACTTTTTGTCCAGAAAGGTTTTAAATTTGTTTCTTCCAGGTATCTCAGTGGTATAACTTACTTGAGACAAAGTTTGTTATTATTTTGCTATTTTTTAAGTTGGAACTTCTTGGACCATGAAGGTGTTGCTAAATGTGTACCACAAACTCAGATGTGACAGACTAACATTTAAAAACCTTTATTTAAACAAACAAAAAAAATCTCAGAACTAAGGCCAAGAGAAAAAACTTTGATTTCTCACTGTGCTGTTGAGTTTTTCATCCTAGTTTATACATTTGACTAATAGTATAGCTTTTTGAGAGTTCTTGGTGTAGGCAATACAATCACTTTCAACTCTCCACTCTGCAGGACTCCAAGCCTTTTCTCCCAGGTAAAGACCTACCCAGGAATTCTGCAGTATCAGCTCCAGCGCTTATCACTCCGGTTTTCAATTCCATCTTTGTTGTAGTTCTCTGGGTAATCTCACACACTTTCTTGTGAGTTCAGCCAGGTGGTATTTAAAAGGATATTGGTTTTATTTTTAATCATTCCTAGATGTCTTGAAACAGGAAGTCATTTAGGTTCTCTAATCCACTACACTCTTAAAAAAGAAACCATCCCCTTTGATTTTACTGGAGTTAGCCTTAGAAGATAATCTGTGATGCTATGCCTGGAATTAGCTCCCAGCTCACTTCCTCCTCAGGCCTTATACTTGTCTGGTCTGGTGGAGGTAAGGTTTGTTATTTTTTTGTATTAAACAATACCCTTCCCATTTCAAAATGTGTACTTACTCACATATAGATACCTGGTAGCTTAATTGAGAGAGATGTTGTAACTATGTTTTCTTGTGAAAACATTTTAATTGAAAAGTATACTTTATTGTCAGAAAGTTTGGCTTCAGATAAAGGGATTTCAACTTCATTCAGTCAAAACTTGTGGTCATGAAGAAGTCTTCCTGGGTTTAGAAAAACAGTATATTGAGGAGACAGGTGGTTCTAAATAGCAGAAATAGTCACCTAGTCTTCCAGATTGTGCTGCAGGCTGCCTTCTCTGACGTAGGGCTTCCTATTTTTTTCACACTATCTTACAGTTAATACATAAAGAAGAAAAATGGTAAAAATTCTGGTGCCTGAAAGAATTATGGAAGTTTATGTAAGAAACAATAATAATCATCAATAATGTTTAACACTGCCTAATTATTAAAAATGATTCTAAAACTAAAAATATAATACTTGGATACTAAGGTTGTCTATGTAATCAACACTAGTTTTTCTTATAATTTCAACTTTTATTTTAGATTTAGGGGGTACATATGCAGGTTTATTATATGGGTTTATTGCCCAATGCTGAGGTTTGGGTTATGAATGATCGCATCACCCAGGTAGTGAGCATACTGCCCAATAGATAATTTTTCAGCCCTGTCTCACTCTGCATTCTCCTCTAGTAATCCCCAGTGTCAATTGTTCCCATAACAGTAAGAATTCTTAGATTTTATATGTTCTTAATTGATAAACCATAGAAATTCTAGGTGTATTAAAATCTTCTTTCAGTAACTCTTCTATTATATATTTTAGATGTTAAGTCAGGGAAACTTAAAAAGTATACATATTTTCAAGACAATATAATGTGTTCATATATTTTTGATAAATTGCAAATAAGCTGACCCTTTCCAAGGTAAAGAAGGGGAAAACATGTATGTAAGAGTTATTTAAAATCCTCTATTATTTTAACCCATTATCTGTAATTTGAGAACTAAAAAGCTAGTATACTAAAAAATAATAATTTAGTAGAGTTAAGTAGGTCAGATTGTACCTACTGTACAACATATTCTATGGTAGACATTTTAACAACATCATAATATCTATCTATGTCAAGGGATTTAACTGTACTACCCAGGCTTCAAGAAAGAAGAAAATTAATTTCCACTGGTATTGTACTTGATCCAGAAAAATTCATGTGGGAGAGAACAGGGAGTAGTTCAATAAAATTTAGAAATTGGAGGCATTAGAGACTTCTTTGGCTATTGTTATCATAGCTCTGTTAAGAATTTTATTATCTCTTCACTTTGTAGTTATCAATATCTTATAAATTAAGAGAAAGAAAGGAAAAAATTTTATTTAAAAAATAGGAAACCAAAGAGCAGTAAAAACACTTCATGAAGTGTTCTATAGGCCAGAATTATGATATCATAAATGCTCCATAATTTTTAAAATATTTGTAATTTGAATGAGAGCTTCAATTCCTAATCTGTCAAATTTCTACATGCAGTCATATAGGTTTCCTTGTTTTGTTTAGATGAAAATGCATTTATGCAAAATGTCATTACTATAAAGAAGCATTTATATATATGGGTACTATTTTATTATTTGACATTTATCTTAATCAGCCCTCTATGTTTGCCAGTGACCAGATTGTATATAACCATTTGTCAATTAGGTGAACATATATCAAGAAACAATAATATGCCATGCACTGTAATAGGCAATAGAGTCACAGGCACAAATATGATCATCTCTTGTCATCAAGAGTTTTGCAAACTAATAAAGACAAATCTTTCAGAGTGGTCATATCTACCTGACAACATTATCTGATCTTTTAGGCCCCCTCAAGTGTTGTTTCCTTGGGAGTAACAATGCTATTAATATTTAGAGAACTTGTAAACAGTAATAGTTTTTTTACACTGTTGTATCATAACTTAGGTCTTGTTTAATTAAAGATAACTAGCTTATGCTGCAATTCTATATAGCATAAACACAAAAGCAATGAGCCTGGACTGTGAATCCCCAAAAATTTAGTAACATGTAGTAAATCAGATACACATACAAGTCACATACAAGTTAATAGCACATACAAGTCAACTTATAGTTTGATACTGCCTGATATGGTTTGGCTCTGTGTCTCTACCCAAATCTCATGTTGAATTGTAATTCCCAATGTTGGGGGAAGAACCTGGTGGGAAGTGATTAGATTATGGGGGCATAATTTCCCCTTGCTGTTCTCATAATAGTGAGCATGTTCTCATGAAATCTCGTTTAAAATTGTGTGGCACTTGTCTTTCTTCTCTTTCTTCCCCCTGCTCCACCATGGTAAGATGTGCTTGCTTCCCCTTCACCTTATGCTATGATGTAAGTTTCCTCAGGCCTCCCAGCCATGCTTCTTGTAGAGCCTGCAGAACTCTGAGTCAATTAAACCTCCTTTCTTCATAAAGTACCCAATCTTAGGTAGTTGTTTATAGCAGTGTGAGAACAGACTAATACAAAAAAAATGTGCCAAGATTGGAGTGTTGCTGTAAAGACACCTGAAAATGTAGAAGCAGCTTTGAAACTGGGTAATAGGCAGAGGCTGGAACAATTTGGAGGGATCGGAAGAGACAGGAAGATGAGAGAATGTTTGGAACTTCCTAGAGACGTGTAGAATTGTTGTGACTAAACTGCTAATAGTGATATGAACAGTGAGGTCCAGCCTGAGGGGTCTCAGATGGAAAAAGGGAACTTATTGGGAACTGGAGTAAAGGTCACTCTTGCTATGCTTTAGGAAAGAGACTGGCAGCATTGTTCCCCTGCCCTAGATATCTGTGGAACTTTGAACTTGAGAGAGATGATCTAGGATATCTGGTGGAAGAAATTTCTAAGCAGCAAAGCATTCAAAATATGGCCTGGCTGATTCTAATAGTGCATACTTATTTGCATAAACAGATTATCTGAAGCTAGAACTTATATTTAAAAGGGAAGCAGAACATAAAAGTATGGAAAATTTACCACCCAACAATTCAATAGGAAAAAAAAACCATTTCTCAGGAAGAATTCAAGGCTGCAGAAATTTGCATAATTAAGGAACTGAATGTTAATCACCAAGACAATGGGGAAAATGCCTCCAGGGCACTTCAGAGAACTTTGCAGCGGCCCCTCCCATCACAGGCCTGGAGACTTAGAAGGGAAAAATGGTTTCAAGGGCCAGGCCCAGCGCACAGGACATGGTGCCCTACATTCCAGTCATGCCAGCTCCAGTCATGGCTAAAAGGGGCCAAGGTACAGCTTGGGTCATTGCTTCAGAAGGTGCAAGACCCAAGCCTTTGTGTGGCTTCCTTGTGGTGTTGGCTTGCAGGTGCACAGAAGGCAAGAGTTGAGGTTTGGGAGCCTCTGCCTAGATTTCAGAGGATGTATGGAAATGCCTGGATGTCCAGGGAGAAATCTGCTGCTAGGTTGGAGCCATCATGGAGAACCTCTACTAAGGTAGTGAAGAGGGGAAATTTGGGGTTGGAGCCCCACACAGGGTCCCAACTAAGGCACGGCCTAGTGGAGCTGTGAGAAGAGGGCCACCATCCTCCAGACCCCAGAGTGGTAGATAGACAACAGCTTGCACCATGCACCTGGAAAAGCTGCAGCCACTCAACACCAGCCAGCAAAAGCAGCCTCATAGGCTATACCCTGCAAAGCCACATGGGCAGAGCTTCCAAAGGCCATGAGAGCCCAGCACTTACATCAGTGTGCCCTGGATGTGAGATGTGGAGTCCAAAGGGATCTTGGAGCTTTAAAATTTAATAATTGGCCTGGCCAGGTATTGGACTTACATGGGGCCTGTGGCCCCTTTGTTTTGGCCAATTTCCCCCATTTGGAATGGGGGCATTTACTCAGTGCATGTAACCTCATTGTATCTTGGAAGTAACTAATTTTGTTTGATTTTACAGGCTCATAGAAATGACTTGCCTTATCTCAGAGAGTTTAGACTTGAATTTTTGAGTTAATGCTAGAATAAATGAAGACTGGGGGACTGTTGGGAAGGCATGGCTGTGTTTTGAAGTGTGAGAAGGATATGAGATTTGGGGGAGGACGGGGGAGGAATTACATGATTTGGCTATGTGTTCCCCCCCAAATCTCATGTCAAATTGTAATTCTCAATATTGAGGGAGAAACCTGGTGAGAGGTGACTGGATCATGGGGACAGATTCCTGCTCTTCTCATGATAATGAGCGTGTTCTCATGAGATGTGGTTGTTTAAAATGTATCATCCCCCGTTCACTCTCTCTCACTGCACCATGGTAAGACATGCTTGCTTCCCCTTCTTCCATGATTGTAAGTTTCCTGAGGCCTCCCCAACCATGCTTCTTGTATAGCCTGTGGAATTGTGAGTCAGTTAAACCCCTTTTCTTCATAAATTACCCAGTTTCATGTAGTTCTTTAACACAGGGTGAGAATGGACTAATATACTCCCCAAAAGTAGGTGTGCTATTGGTGATTGGACTTGAATGTTCTAGTCAGTAAACATTGATGGCATCTGAAGGGATTGTTAGCACCTTAGTAAAGCAGCCACAAAGTCACATGCCTGCTTTTTAAAGTGGTATTGAGACAACTTTCTTTGCTTTTTTATTTATGGAAGAATTTCAAATGTTTTCATACCCAGATGCTTGAAAAATTTACTATTGATTTAGATATTGACCTATTTAGTAAAATTATTTTATTTCATGTATAACAATGAGTTTGTAGAAATATACTTATATTTTCCAACCTTGGAGGATCTATCTTTGGATAGTTTTATAAACACATGTGGTTTTGAAAATAAAATGTTAAGCTACAAGTTTAATTATGTCTTTGTTAATGAGCAGTGAAATGAGCTCTGATATCAAGGATAATTCTGATTAACTTATTGATATTCCAAATGGCTTTTAAGATTGCTAATGGTTTGTGTTGTGTATTTACAAACCAAATATATGCATTGGATAAAGGCTAAATCATCTGAAATTGCCTTCTATAAAAAAAATCAGCATTTAAAAGTATAGCTATTATATTTTATTTATTTATTTTGGAGGAATAGACCCTTAAAGAAATATGTATATGCATATGTGTATAACAGAAAAGAAAACTGAAGTATAAACATATCTGTATATTCAGTATGAATAGTCATTTGATTTATAAATTAGAATTAATATGAAGAAAACCAAGATAGTTTACCTCATAGAAGATATTTGATTAAATATTTCACTTGTGAGTGAGAATCACATTGAATTCTCACCACTTAAGTAAAAGGATATAGGTTGTTTCTCAGTTATTTAGAAAATTGTTAATGGCACAAGGTTATAGGTCTAACTGTATGAAACAATATAGTTCTGCATGAAAAAACCTTAACATCAACAACAACAAAACTGTTCTACCAACACAAATCACACCATTAAGTGCAGCCAGCCATCCCAGGAAAGCAAGTCAATGATCCCAATGGGATGGGTGGAACATATTTTCTGTCCTGGAAGAACAATTAAATACACATTTCCAGCTGTTGACATTTCAGCAGTGGCATCTTAATTTGGGAAGATATCTTTGAAACAGAGGTAGCTAAGGAGAAATAGTCTCTAATAAAACAGCAGGCACAGAAGCTAAATTGAACATAACTGAGAGGCATAAAGAGTCATAACTGCCCACCATTTAAGAACCTCAATTCTTAAGGCTGTGTGATAGTTTCGGACTTCTGACCATTCCCAGGGCTTTGTTGACTCTCAGCTTCCTTTTAGAATTCAGTTGGTTGAGTTCAGCCTTGCTGTTGTATCAAGCATACTAAATAAGGATACTAAGAAATGCCAATGTGTTTATTTGTAATAAGTAGGTATACTAATAAATTTCATAACAAGGTGTTTCACTAGGTATCAACTTCTTTTCTAAGGCTATTTTTTATTTGTCCATCCAGAACTATTCTCTGACCTTGATTTATACCTGAAAGACTGGCTCCTATAAAATGTATCATTCAGGCTTCCTTTCCAACTAGCTTCCTTTGGATATGGCAAATGGGTGACACAGGAGATTAAAGGACAAAGGAGGGTCAGGTTTTAGAATTTTTTCCCTTCTGTCTGTGCTCTGAGACACAAAATACAAATCACACCATGCAGACACTGTCTTTCCTATCCAAGTAGAGCTCAAAGATCAGATCCAGAAGGTAAGTTGCCAAATTTCCATTCTTCCCTAACTGGTTGATCTAACTCTAGGCTCATTCTCCTCTTGGTCTTTTCTCAAAGTTTCAACATACATCCATTTATATTATTTTTTCCCTTGCTATACTTACATAATCATTATTTTTAAATTATTTCAGTAAATTTTGCATTGAATAATTCACATATAAAAAATTGCACAAATCACAAGTGTTCATAGAGATGAATTTTCACAGTTCATAGAGAACACATCTACGAATCTAGCATCCAGAGCAAGAAACAGAAAGATGTCATCTAGCATCCTGTGTCCGGAATTGGTGGGTTCTTGGTCTCACTGACTTCAAGAATGAAGCCGACGACCCTCGCAGTGAGTGTTACAGCTCTTAAGGTGGCACGTCTGGAGTTGTTCGTTCCTCCCATTGGGCTCGTGGTCTCGCTGGCTTCAGGAGTGAAGCTGCAGACCTTCATGGTGAGTGTTACAGCTCATAAAAGCAGTGTGGACCCAAAGAGTGAGCAGTAGCAAGATTTATTGCAAAGAGCGAAAGAACAAAGCTTCCACACTGTGGAAGGGGACCCGAACGGGTTGCCACTGCTGGCTCGGGCAGCCTGCTTTTATTCTCTTATCTGGCCCCACCCACATCCTGCTGATTGGTAGAGCCGAGTGGTCTGTTTTGACAGGGCGCTGATTGGTGCATTTACAATCACTGAGCTAGACATAAAGGTTCTCCACGTCCCCATTAGATCAGTTAGATACAGAGTATGGACACAAAGGTTCTCCAAGGCCCCACCAGAGAAGCTAGATACAGTGTCCATTGGTGCATTCACAGACCCTGAGCTAGACACAGGGTGCTGATTGGTGTGTTTACAAACCTTGAGCTAGATACAGAGTGCTGATTGGTGTATCCACAATCCTTGAGCTAGACATAAAGGTTTTCCAAGGCCCCACCAGAGTAGCTAGATACAGAGTGTTGATTGGTGCATTCACAGACCCTGAGCTAGTCACAGGGTGCTGATTGGTGTATTTACAATCCCTGAGCAAGACATAAAGGTTCTCCACATCTCCACCAGACTCAGGAGGAGGCTAGCTGGCTTCACCCAGTGGATCCTACACCGGGGCTGCAGGCGGAGCTGCCTGCCAGTCCTGCGCCGTGCGCTCGCACTCCTCAGCCCTTGAGTGGTCGATGGGACAGGGCACCGTGGAGCAGGGGGTGGCACTCGTCAGGGAGGCTCCGGCGGCACAGGAGCCCATGGAGTGGGTGGGAGGCTCAGGCATGGCGGGCTGCAGGTCCCGAGGCCTGCCCCGTGGGAAGGCAGCTAAGGCTCGGTGAGAAATCGAGCGCAGCGCCAGTGGGCTGGCACTGCTGGGGGACCCAGTACACCCTCCGCAGCCACTGGCCTGGGTGCTAAGTCCCTCATTGCCCGGGCTGGCAGGGCCTGCCAAGACCACACCCACCCGGAACTCCAGCTGGCCCTCAAGCGCCGTGCGCGGCCC